>NW_009920596.1:40665-52736 GCF_000696875.1 Nestor notabilis | reverse complement strand
GCCCCTGCCCATGGCAGGGTTTGGAACTGAATGAGCTTTAAAGGTCCCCTCCAGCCCAAACCATTCTGTGATTCTACAATTCTAATAATCGGTGTCAAGCAATGCAAAATGCTGGTGGAACTTCCTAGAGTTTTGTCCACTTCAAATAATATTCCAAAGACCTTTTCAAATCCAGTTTGCAAACCAGGGCCTGTAAAAAGAGTCTAAAGTATGGGAAAGGATATTGTCAGAATATTTAACAAATTAAAGCCTTTAACTGTTTCAGGAAAAGCAATAAACACCAGAACAAAGCTATAGCATTCTGATAGGTGCTGTGGTTATCTTGAATAAATGAACAGGAAAGGCTTCTGGAGTACAAATGTTTTTCAGATCTGCTTTTAGAATCTGCTTTTTAGAATTTATTTTTATCAATGTGGGTGAGTGTTAGTGACCATTTCTGGAGAACTGAACTATTTATATAGTCAGTTTACAATAGGAATAACATATGAAGTCAGTAGATAATGGCTTAAATCTAAAGTGCAGGTTTCTGAGGATGCACAAGGTTTTTTTCCTGCATCGCTTGGAATGTGGTACCAAGACTGAGATTGTGCTTAGAGGACTATTTGCCAGCGGCCCTCTGAATGCTACCCAATAATCAGCAATTTCTGACATAATATTTTACAACATTTATCACCTCTGGAGACATTCTCGAAATTTGAAGCTGAAAATGGATAGTGTGAACTATGCCTTGATAGCTGGGTCAACCAGGGTTCATCTAAGCAAGCAAAACCCCAGAGTAACCAGACCTAAGAGGTTCCAGGTTGTTTTGGACTGTGTAAGCAAAATAGAGCCATCTGGGGCCTGTGGAGAATAAAAGCGAACAGATTTATACTGGTGTAAAACAGAGCATAATGAGATCTTCACTGCTGATTCTGATGTTGAGGCTTCCAATACCTTACCATCCCAAAGAACACAGAAGTATTACTGAGTGGAATTTGGAAATCAAATAAGGAAGCAGAGGGCAGAATTGTATCCTATTTTATTTTGTGTCTGGACTACATGAGCACTGCTGCTATTTTATGGTGTGAATGAATGTCTGGGGCAGTGCAGGGTCAGGAATCTAGCTGGATGAATTCCATTCTGTTTCTATCCCTACTGCTTTCTAAATTAAATGAGGTGGTTGGAGACAACTTTCATACTCCCTGTTCTCTTCCTACAAGAAGGGTGGTAACTGTACATCTACACATAGCTGTTCTTTCTCAATTCTGTTGAAACATGAGTGTTTCTGCAAAGTTAAGGAAGAAATAAAAAATATAAAAATGTGAAATTAATAATTATTTGCATCAAATAATAAGAAGTATTTCAATAAAATGAACCAACATGATATTCCATCTGCTTTTTTAACAAGAAAGTGGCACATGGATTTTTCAAGAAATGCTTTGTAACTCCCAGGTGGCACATCCACCTTGTAATATAGTGGTTTCTATAGTAACTGCTCCTTTCTACAGAATATATTTGTACTTTTCAAGTTTAACCTCTTCCTGGTCTCAAAGTGTGTCTTTTTCATCTGATTCCAGCTGTTTCAAAGGAACCCCTCTAGGGTGTGCATCAGAGAAATAAAAGCTTTAGTACAGTGCAAAGAGTTTAATGAAATTCCAAGTAAGGTCGTTTCTTTCTAACAATGATTGAAGAAAAAAAAGCTTGGTTTTTTTGCCACATGAGGAGTACACAGGAGAGCAGCATAAACAGTAGCCTGAGATAACTTAGAAGTGTTTGTTAACATTCTGCAGAAGTCAGTCATCTAGTCCTGACTCAGCACTTTCTCAGACAAAACACCAAGAGGGAGTTGATGAATAAGAAGTGACCAGAAAAAGAAAATAGTGTAATAAGAAGGGAGCTTGGCCTTAAGCACAAAGCAAGGCTAAACTTGAGCTTCTGTGTGCTTTGTAAGGAAGTGAATACCAGAATGGGCCAGAGAGGAGGAAACTTCCTCCCACAACTTACAGCATCGTCCAACAGTTTCCCTGTGCTCTTTTTCCCTGGAGACTTTGTTGGTGATGGTGAAGGAGATGGAAGCGGGGCTGAAAGTGTTTCCTCTTGTTCAATCTCTTTTTCCAGCTTTATTAATCCAGGAGGCTCGACCCCAAACCTTTTGGAAACATGCAAACATATTAGTAGTTCTTAGGAAGTATTCCGTTTTAAAACAAAATGGTGGGAAAAGTTTCTACTCTCTGCATTGCACTACTGTGCAGTGATAAAATCCTATATGCATTTGTAAACACGTATTAAATACATCAAACATTAATGCCATCGTTCCAAATGAATACAAAAATTAAATTTATATAGAAGCTCTCAGTTTATCAAATTTATAGGAAATACTGGGTTTTTTCAACTTCTCTGTCTGGCAACGCATATATTGGTGAACGACTAATTAATGAACAGTATTAGGCCTCAAAAATTGCTATCCCATGTAGGACATTTGAATTCAAAAAATTCATTACAGTTGCCTATTTTTTGTCCTCCCGCCGCAACCAATGTCCCTTCAGATTACTCACATCTTCTATTTTGTGTTAGTATTTTTCCAAGAAATCCAGATGTAAAGGAATTAAATGTTATCCTGGCCTCAGCTATTGCACTGAATTTATAGATAAATATGTTGAGATGTGGCAAACATTTTTCAGAAGGGGCTAATGCTTCTTCTAACCCCTCTTTGATCCCTGTTGACAGTGGCAAAACACTTGCAACTCCGAGCAAAACAAAAATACATACAACTTTGGCATGAGGAATCTCAAACCCAGCACTTGGAGAGCAAAGCTCTTGTAAACAATGCTTGCTTTTGAAAGCTTTATGGCAAGTGATTGAGTCAGTGTCTCACAGCAAGTAGCAGAGCTTGGCCAGATGTCAGGAGTCTAAAAGGCCATCCCATTTTCCTAATCACTGATAATTCTCCTCTGTTGTTTTTTTTCATCTGCCAACACCGAACACAACCCAGAAAAACGACCTCAGTTTGGAAAAGTTATCATGCCAGGTAGGCTTCTAACAGCAAGCTATTTGCAAAAATTTAGCCATGTTTTCTTTTGCAGTAGAAAGGCCCATAGCCCAGATGCAGAACAATGCTGACTTACCCAGGTAAATGTCTGGACACTAAAATACTGAGCAGTAACAAATATATTATGAAAATCTAAGCTAAATATCATAAAAATGTTTAAAACATACAGAGAAAGGGCATGTTTTTCTGGTAACTTTCAATTTACTAATACTACTGCCTAGTAAATTGAAGGAAACCAAGAACCAAATCCGTGCTACTACTGGATTCTAACTGGTGCAGTCTGCCTAATGAAAAGTCAGCCAACATTGAAGCAAGCTCTTACACACAATCCATTTACTTCCTGTCTGTCTGCAGATACGACAGGCTGTAAATCATTAAATTCCCACTGGGCTCAGAGCCTACACCTGCATACAGTCTTACTCATCAAATAAAACTCCCCCACTCTAAGCAATGCTGCTGCTTTTCATAATCTCCAACTTTTGTCATTGTGACAGGCTTTTCAAGTTTGTTTTACTTCCAGTATTATGAATTCCTCCAGTGATGAGTTGAAAAATAAAACCAATGAACAAAGATACATTTTTCCCCACATATTCTATCAACCTTAAGCAAAGTTGCTGGAAAGCTGAAATGTAAAAAACACATCTTTTTCTGGAAGAGGTAAAAGTGCAAATTCTGTTCTGGAAGGTATGCTGAGAATTTCCTTTTCTGCTCTTTTCTAGCTTGCCTTCTCATAACCACAAATGAAGCAGCACTGGACTGTAACATGATCTCCAATAGTCTTCTTAGAGCCCCACTTCCCATTTTTACCAAGGAAAAAGTGAATACAATAGCAGAAAGATCTTGAAAGTGCTCTACATCAATTTCAAAAGACCTGTGGGAGTTGTTTAACTCCCCAGAGTTTCATATTTGTCCAAGAATATCATTCTTTCTGCAGAAAAGATAATTAAGTTCTTTTCCGTTGTATAATCTCTGACTTCAAAATACTTTGGGAGAATGTCGGACCTATGCAACCCACTGCAATAGCCCCAGGTATTATCAGTGCTCAGTTTCATCCTACAGGACACTTCCCCCTTGTATAAATGCTCTCACTCTACCCACATGATAACTTCTGGTGCACACAATGGCACATTTTAGCTATTGAGATTTCACAGATGACCTCAGTATTTTGTTTTCAGAAACACCCGAAATCAGGGTAGTTCATCGGGTGACTCTATTTTTATTACTACCTGCACTTGGAACTCCCACATTTGAGCCAAGCAGTCATACATCAGTTTTCCCCTCGCTGTACAGTCCATTCATGCAGACTCTATCTCTCTGATTTGCCTACAGGGACACTACGAGAGAATAGGCTAAAAGCATTGTTGCAACCTAGATGAATTATCAGCTGTCTTCCCTCATCCACAGGGTATCTGTTGAATGGGTTCACGTGTAGTAGAACAGAGCTCAGTTCTCTCCCCTCCTCAAGCACTCCCAATTCCTGCTCACTTGTGCCTCAATCCCAACTCTAGATTCATTAAGAAGGCCTAGGTTGATTTATGTGAGTTACAAACTCTCAAGACTAAGAGTAATCTAGCTAGGCAAAGCGTGCTAAGACCTAGCTCCTTGTGAGAAGCCACTTTGAACATATCATTCTGCTTCTAAAACTAAAAGTAAGAAATTACTCAATGTCTTGTACTCTTTTCATTCTTGAAAAACATACTGAGGCACCTTTTCAGAGAAGTCTGCAGCTCCTGTTCTGGAAAGCAGACCCCCAAGACTGTCAAGAGACCCAGCCTGCTTTACAAAGCAAGCATACATCTGACCTCTCTCCTGTTTAAAGCAGCACAACAGTTCAGCTCAATGTCCTCTTTCCTATGCTTAGTGGAGGCAACTACTTGTTCTTTTCCATATAGTTTGGTTTACCACACCTCAGGCAAAATTGGCATCGCGTATTTAATTTTCAGTTATTTTAACTTGATGTTCCCTTTCAACAGTTTTTGTTCACCTTAGAAACTTACACTATAACAAATGCGGCTTTGTTTTCAGAGATATTAGAGCAGGCATAAGTAGACAGACATTTGTTATTTGACCCCTAAGCTATAAACAAGAATAAAATACAGTAACATAAATATAATAGATAAAATAACATATGGTAATATATATGTGTTATAAATAAACAGCAAAATAAAAATATTTTAAAGGCAAATGAATAATAACAAAATCACTTCTCATTGATTGGTTCAGTTTTCAGTAGCAGAAAACATCTGAGATAACGGAAGCTTAAGAGAAAAAGACAACTAGGAAAGGTAAAATACTACCTTAATTCCCTTGCAGATCTGTTGAAAAATCAAATTTCAGGACAAATTGAGACTGATCTAACCAGAATCCAATCCCACCTAACCAAGGAAGCTGGATGCTACCAAGTAATCAACCTGCGGCAGAGCAGGCATTCATGACAGCTGTGCCCAGAGCACAGGGTCTTTGGATGCTGGGAGGTCTACCTCCAAGCTGGGGATCTTGAAAGCAGCTTGTTTGCTCAGATAGATTAAGAATCATGAAAATCAATTTCACTGAGCACCTGCAGATCAGAATTCTTTCTTATTCATGGAAAGTTGATTTTTTTTTTTGCTATGTTGAACTAAATCCAAGCTTTAGAGATAACAAAATTCCTGCTACCTGTAAATCAACTCTTTTTCTGGCCAGTGCTATTCCTTTGCAAGCTTCCACTGACAGCGAAGGCTTTTCTGAAACTTGACCAAGAGGCACATTTCTAGTTAAGCAGCTCTCCAAGCAAAAATATGAAGACCCATAATGCAATTATAGCATGACAAGTTCTTACACTAGGCATAAGCAAGGGCCTCCCTTGCATTGATTGCAACCACAAGGAATTCATAAATTGATGGAACTATCTGAATAGCAAGGCACTCTCATTTGACACACATGGATGAATGCACCTGCAATTTACATGCAAGATTGGGCAGCTGTACTGCTGTTTATGTATTTTGTAGCAGATCTCATGCACTCTGTGGTTAAATCTTCATCTGTAAGAAGGGGAAAATCACATTCTAATTCCTGTAACTTTGATTGTCTAGACATCAAAGATGCTACAGTGTACTGAATGTCCAGCCTGGGTAGAACCATCTGACAGAGAGAGAGGACAGACTGTTAATTCACTTCTCATATTGCTTCTGGGGGTGAAAGCCAAAGTTAAGTTTATTTCAGTAAAACAGATGAGAGTCAGTGTTGCTGAGGTCAGATTTAGGCTGTATAAGTATCAACTTATTACCAGTGAACTTAATGAAATCCCAATTGTTTACAGAGAGATCTGACTGTTAGAAGGATAAAGAGCTCTAAGCATTATTTAGAGAAAAAAATTCTCAACTCTTTGTCTTCCTAATATAGGGATAACTAACAAATACCTTCACTGAGGTGATGGCACAGAGATTTCATTGTATTTGTTAGAAAATACCTGCAAGATATTCTTGTGTAACACCAAGACAAGCATTCACCTTGAACCTGATGAGCATAAAAGCTTAAGATGTGCTGATTTATTAAATCTCTCAAGAGCCACTGCTGTAAAAAATGTAAATAACTCTTTATTCTCTAAATATTTTCACCTACCTTGCTGCAATCCTTCCAAGTTCCAGCAAACAAAGGCACACTTCTCTTGGCTGCTTGTGAAGAACTGGAAAAGTAAAGTGAAGGTGGAAAACAGTAAAACAAAAGCTATTTTAAAGATCTTTGTGATGAATGGAACCTGATCATCAACATCTGTAACTCTTGACTTGGATAAAACTTGGATGTCCTGGGTTTGCAGTGGAGTTTTACTGGAATTAAAAAGGATAGGATTGAGGAGTCATCCTTCACGTGCAGGTGATTTAGGAAGTTAGTTCCTATTTAGTTATCCTTTGGTTTCTTTGAAAATACCATTCTAAATCTAAACCATGAGTAATTATTTGGGCTATTTGGTAACCTGCAAGAAGTTCGTAACTATTTAAAAATAATCAAGAACTCTGGCAGAACATTAAAATTAGGAGAATGCCAAAAATTAATTAATAACACTGAAGTGATATTATCTTTCCACAAGCTAAAGGAATTGCTATCCTTTAGATAAATATTTTTCTTAGCCTATTTAAATCACCAAAATAACAAAATTGCAATAGCGAAGATATATCTCCCCTAATTTGGTCCTGAATTGGTTATGCATCCACTCTAAAAGTAAATATGGAACTAGAATACTTTAGGAATTTAGCTCATCATACACAAGAACCCAACCAAACAAAAACCTTTTACTCTGTATATGCATATATACCCATTAGGCAAGTTTTCTATGTCTGGATTCCACACAAGACCTGGAGTTTTTTGGCTTCAGAAGCAGTTGTAATGCAACATGAACTTCTCATTAAAAGTAACACCATAATGCAAAATAATTCTTTTTTATTATCCTTATTTTTCCCCACAATTCAGATAATGTTCTGTAGAGAAGTCCAGCAAAACACATAAGCAAAATACAAAATCAAAAAATGAGGAAAGGCCTGTGGCTGTCTGCATGATCAACTCCCCAAAAGAAGAAAGGAAAAGAGAAGAAAGAAAAAAGGAACGAGCCATTGTGATCTCTCCAGAAATACTTACTGCAGCAAACACCTCATGTTGTAGATAAAATTCAGGTTTTATAAATTTCCACAGTCATTAAAAGATTTGTACCTTGTACTTCAGATTGAACTGACAAAAAAGAATTGTGTGAATATTTGTATAATATAAAAGAAACAGAACAACAAAATTGATTTGTCTTTAATGAGTTAAGGTTAAGACATCTGCTGTATAAATATTTTGGTTATCTAAAGACTCACCTAAATCAAATGCATAAAGGAAAAAAAAATACAATACCTGAAGAAGATATTGCAATGTCTAGTTAAAGCTCTCAGTTATTACTTTGTCCTATGCTGTATGTATGAGATCCAGAATGGGAAGCCACAGACTTAAGCATCTCTAAATAACTAACACCCTGGTGCAGATCTTCAGCTTCTGCAACTTCAACTTTGAGCTCCACTGACTTGAATAGATGCATAGCAAGTTGTGAGTTGAATGCTCATCCCTGTATCTTTCACTAGAGAGATGCGTGCATTCTTCCTCTCTAATCTCACTCAAATGTATTTCCAGAAGTGAAACTGCAGAGCATGAGAACTAAAATGGCACTGCACTAGGAATATACTTTTATCCTTCAAGTATCTGTTATTATGAATACAAAATATGCAGACTTAGACATTCAGCTACGCTCAATATTCTTCCTTGCCATATCAGTAATTTTATGAAACGTTTACCTTTACTATTAATGAGTATTTTTCAAGTGTTACATACATTCATGTCCCTAGAAATGTATCCCTCTGCTTTGGTTTGAAACCAGTTGGGCCTGCCCCAAAGTAAGCCTAAAGAAATACGGCATTCCCCTGAATATAAATAAACTGGTTTTGGAATAATCAAAAGGAGTCCAATATTTCTGAATTACACTGCACACACATGCAGATCCGAGGAGAAAAAGAGAGGCTCAAATAATGCTTTTTGCAAAAAAAAACCCAAAACCATAAATAAAACTGGAAGAGGATTTAATTACGGTAAAGTGGTTTTCTGTCAATGCTTAAAGCTCTTCTACTCAAAGAAAATTCCAAGTCTGCTAGCAAATCTGACTTGAGATAATCGAGACACATTTCATGCATTTCACATTGCACAACATGACACAGTGAAGTCATTGTGAGAGGATGAAGAGCTGTGCAGGCAACAAACAATCACAACAAACATCTGGTCATCCAATGAGAAGATGGTGACACAGCACTTTCAAGAAGAAAACATTAGCATTCCTGAGGATTATACCAGCTTATGTATTCTGGAATTTCAGAGACAAACAAATGTCATTTTGTATACTGCAATACCCACTGGAAATAATTTAGATTCTCAAACCAAACTTTGCATTTTTTTCCCCCCCAAAACTGGCTTTTTAATGGCTACAACCTCAGAAGAGACTGATCAGGCATTAAAGCAAAAGTCAGAGAGATTCCAGACTGCATTTCTTGGACCATTATCTTGGTCCCAAAAGTTCAGGATAACTTCAAGCAAGCAAATTAGATCACTGCCTTTCGGAACAAGCAGCACTTTTGAGTGCCTTGATTTCTGAGTATTTATCTTGACATACTTTTTGCTTGGTGCTATTCAGCAACACCAGAAAAACCTCAACATTTACAGTCACTTTCAAAAGGCTGCCTTCTAAACTTCCAGGGGAAAAAAGCTACCTTTACACTTTTCCATCTAGACAACAGAAAGAGCAACGTTTCTTACACTTCCTTCCTTAGTTTTACTTACAGAAGTTGAACTAATTCATGTTTTCAAAGAACTTCAACTCGACATGAGCAGGCAGTGTGCGCTTGCAGCCCAGAAAGCCAACCGTATCCTGGGCTGCATCAAAAGAAGTGTGACCAGCAGGTCAAAGGAGGTGATCCTGCCCCTCTACTCTGCTCTCGTGAGACCTCACTTGGAGTATTGTGTCCAGTTCTGGTGTCCTCAACATAAAAAGGACATGGAGCTGTTGGAGCAAGTCCAGAGGAGGCCACGAGGATGATAAGAGGACTGGAGCAGCTCCCGTATGAAGACAGGCTGAGAAAGTTGGGGCTGTTCAGCCGGGAGAAGAGAAGCTGCGTGGAGACCTCAGAGCAGCCTTCCAGTATCTGAAGGGGGCCTACAAGGATACTGGGGAGGAACTCGTCGTTAGGGACTGTAGTGGTAGGCCAAGGGGTAATGGCTTTAAACTTAAACAGGGGAACTTTAGATTAGATATAAGGAAGAAGTTCTTCACAGTGAGGGTGGTGAGGCACTAGAATAGGTTGCCCAAGGAAGTTGTGAATGCGCCATCCCTGGCAGGGTTCAAGGCCAGATTGGGCAGAGCCTTGGGCGACCTAGTTTAGTGTGTGGTGTCCCTGCTCATGGCAGGGGGATTGGAACTAGATGATCTTAAGGTCCTTTCCAACCCTAACTATTCTATGATTCTATGATTCTATATCCGAGAGAAGAGATGGCAAAAACTATTTCAGGAGCACTATGCAATGTCAAAATCTCTTATTATTAAAAATAAGTATTGGCAGGGGGATTGGAACTAGATGATCTTAAGGTCCTTTCCAACCCTAACTATTCTATGATTCTATATCCGAGAGAAGAGACGGCAAAAACTATTTCAGGAGCCCTATGCAATGTCAAAATCTCTTATTATTAAAAATAAGTATGCCACTAAAAAAGAAAATGCATTAATACTTTAATTCTTGCTGTGCTCTGATTTAATTCATATCTGCATTCTGACTATACTGGAGTTCATGGCTAACTACACTATATCCAGCTTTAAAAATATCTAATTGTACATATAGGTATATTTTAATAACTAATGTAATTTGATGACTACACACAATTCATTCTGAAACTCAGACTGATATGTAACACCTGTACCCATGGCATTCTATTGTAACCGGGGAACTACAGCTAACACTTTCTGAATTACTTACTATCATCTATATTAATAGTTGCACTTCCGTAATAGGCACCGTCTCAACTATTTACTTAATCCCAGATACCTTACATGGCAAACAGACATCTGCTAAGCAACACATTTGCTGTAATTGCAGCAATTTATATGCAGTTTAGCACAGTAAATACTGGAAGCTGAACAAAGATTCTGAGAAACCAACTTCATTCTATCTGTGGCCACACACACAATTCGCTGCACAACCTTTAAAGTTGACAGTCAGCAATTCATTTCCACAACGGTACTACGCTGTGCTGTAAAGAATTCAAAGAAAAAGGAAAAATTAAGATTTCTCTACACATGGAATTAAAGGATAGGTATTAAATACTAAAAAGAGCACATTTATATAGGTGCTATTCTAAAATACTTACTGCCTGACCTCTAGGGTACTGCTGAGTTTCCTAATCTTATCTTTTGCATGAATTTAAAGCCAATACAACCAGTGATCCCACTACAAAGTCTGATATGGCTGCTGTGGCTGCATATGAGAGCTACATGATGGAGCCACAGTCACTTCTGCTGATGCCATTCAGTAGTACCAACAAAATACTACCCTTCTGCATCTTGCACCATTCTCCAAACATCTTCAGGTTTTTACAATGAAGCATGGCAGGAGAAAACAACATACCAATTAGGAGTTTCTTTCACTTCATGAACTATACTAAACCAAGGTCCACCCTAAAAAGAACGTAGCTCTTGTAGGGGAAAAATAACCCATGACCACATCAAACAGTTATAGTTTAACTAATGCAGTACAGCCGGCCTTAATTACAGCCAAACTATTTCACTTTGCATCATTAATACATTTTTTGTATGCAATTTCCTATAATTTTTAAAGCTCCCACAGAGGGAAGAAAACAATATTCCTGGATAATCCTTGGCCAGCCCTCCCCTATCCAACATTAGCAAGAGGAATCATCCAATTAACTAGGCATGTAGCAAATTCTAAATGTAGCAGACACAGGCTGCAAAGATCAACTACATAACATGAATGGAAATATCTACCCTGCCAGAGACTCTCACTGAGGGTATTTGCTCAACAAGAAAGCCATGTGAAGTTTTAGAAATCATGCATACAAGTCCAGCTTATTTTAGGTGTCCTGACAGTTATAGACTGTTTTGCTTTACTCATCTTATTATGCATCTTATTCATCTCAATTACTTCTCATCTGCTGTCCTCATTGCCTGCATCTTTCCGAGCTACTTCCAGTGGTTTTTTTTTTAACCATAGCTCCTTTCCAGATCCTAGCAAGCTTTTACCCCTGCCCTTCTCTGGCTGTAACTTCTTTCTTGACAATGCTTCCATCTTATTGCTGCCCCTTCTTTATTTTACAGGTCTTCCTCTCCTGATCACTCACCTCTTGCTCTCCTCTCTTGTACTTAATTTCTTTCCTATCCACTGTTCACATTTGTGAAGCATTTTTTAGCTCACTGAAAGTGAAGAGATTTTCCAAAGGGGCATAATACTTACTATCATAGGCCTCCAATTGCGATCAGAATTCA
>NW_009920596.1:25117-40634 GCF_000696875.1 Nestor notabilis | reverse complement strand
GGGAAGTTTTTCAAAAATTTGATCCCATGATCCCTCTTCATATTGTCTTTCTCCTTTTTTTTTTTTCCTTTTTTTAAACAGTGTTTGACAACACGTACTCTGTTCAACATATTCAAGACATATCCTCACTTCTGCATCCAAGAGTTATACTACGATATACTTAAATCAAGGAGTTGTGTTCCCCCACCCCTATTTCAGCACTGTCACTTATGTAAATCTGAAAAGAACTAAGATTTCAAATACAGTAAATCTACATGTAGTAAAGAATTATTCTAGAATGAATATAGAAATCATATAAACACTAATAATTTATGGGAATTCATTAACTTAAGATGCTAATCCAATGGTAATAACAGTGTCCAAGATGCTTCTATAATCCTCAAAACAAGACATATTAAACTGTATTACAAGTTTAGTAAAATGCTGTGAAAGGCAGGACAAAGGCTTATTCTGATGCAACTATGTGTAAAATTCAACATGCTGTTACAAGCTGTAAATGTGTCACTGTGAAAGAATGGTCAAAATACTTCCTTTTATAACAGGAAACTAGATAAACAAGAATATTAATTAAAAAAAATCATTTGCCCCTATGTATACAATATTTTTAACTGATCAACATTTGAGCGCCACTGTTTTGTTTTGGGCTTGGGTTTGGTTTGTTGGGTTTTTTTTTTAATTAAAAACATCACATCAGAATAGGTATCAGAAATATTTGTGTTTAAGTCAATTACTTCCACCAAGGCACTAGATGCTTTTGTTTAGGGAACCTGTCATTAAACTTGAACCAACAGAGTTGCACCAAAAGAAGTCCATGTCACATACTGTGTCACATATTGTGTGTACACATACAGTTACAGAATACACAAGCACAAAGCCTTAATACAACACTATCATCCAACAGCTCCCAAAGCAAATGACACACATTAGCATGCTGGCACACTTGGTGGCAAACCCTTGTCTTGATGGGGGACTCTTCGTCATAGAAGAGATGCAGGATGTTCATTGCTTCCAAATCCTATAATCATCCAACAACATTAACAAAGAGTTCATAACTTAATGCTTTAAGTTCACGTTAAGTAAAGCAGCCATAGAAACTCTTACCATTCTTACTATTAGGCCAAGAGTTTTCTTTGAGCATTACACTCTTCAGGCTTGAGCACCATAACTACAAATATCTCCATCTAGAATGCTTCCAGAAATGGTATTACCATAGCTGTCTGGATCTGCTGCCCTAAAACCTACAAAGAGGAATTCACAAAATATGCATAGCATACGAACAGAGGCGTTACAGACAGTATTACTTTTCTTAGACTGCAGAGAGATAATGCATCATGTTCCAAGTCCTAGCTAGGGCACAAATTTAGACCTCTGAAACATCCAGAGAACCCCAAGAACAGGCATCTCCAGATTTTCCTAGATGATATAAGTTTGGACTCTGGATCTTAGTTTTTGGTATCAAAGCTTGTTCCTTCTTCTTTAAATACACTAACTAAAAAAATAATTATGAAAAGCACACTGAATTGGTCAATGAGTGCAGGGAGCATGCAGAGTCTCCCTGTATTTTTGCAGCATTCCAGATGATCCCTGCATATCGTGTTGCTATATTTGTTACTATTATCTTCTGGCAGCTGATACAACAGGTACACCATCCACCTTTTCTTTGCAAGGGCATTTCTAATTTGTTTTTATTTTAAGCTATGTTATTGCATCGTAACATTCAGCAAGATAAAATACATCCTATTGCACTATTAACTTATAGTTAGTAGTCTCTTAACTGCATTGTTTTGAAATTTCTGAGCTCTTTACAGATCTCTTTCAAGGACCCTTAAAGTAACTCTACTGATCAGAAGGCATAATTTTATCTACCAGCACAGCAAACACCACTTGTATTTGTTCCCTTCTATTTATTTTGAACAAAGTCTTTGATCCCATTTCCTTGTTTAGCTCAGCTGAATAGCCCAAATCCAACAAAGCATTTGAACCCATGCTTAGTCTTGAATGCTAAAAAAGTGGGAGCATTGGAAGCATCTGTGTGCAGTTATACTTACATGATTTCCAAGGCTTCAGAACTCATCAGGATGAGAACATATTTTTAAGTAATGAGAAATAATAGCAGTTCATTTCTTAGTTAGTATATATCTAATTTTGCTGACCTCTGAATAGACTTGGGACTTTTTCCTTTTAAATCAGTAGTGTCATAATGCATCATTCATATGTTTCAGCACAATAAATCTTCAAAATTGCTCTTACAATGTTAGAACACAAATTTGCCAGAAAAAGGCCTCAGGAATGTTTTATGAGATACAATGGATTGAAGAAAACAGCACTATTTGCATCTAATTAAATAATACAGTATTTACATCCATAAGGCAGGAATAGAATATAAAAGAAGGGTAAAAATCAAGTCAATTAAGAACATGAACACAGTGAGGTTCCTCAATATAGACCGAAGCTATTGCTTCATCACTAGTAATTTACACATCAATACAGTTTACGAGTCATGGAGAAAAATCACAAAGAAACACAAAAACAGTTACCTCTGTAACCATAACTTCACCACAATTATTTATTATAAAAAAAAATACAGCAGAATTCCATGGGGCAGTGCCAACACTTAGATGTCATTCACATACGTTTCCCACCACTTGAAATATTACTTACCTTTGCTGAAATTTTATTCCCTATGCAGTGGAGAAGTGATTTATGGGAGAGACAGGAACATCAAAGCTTTAGATTGGCAATTGTTACGAGTCATCATTCTTTATAATGCAGTCGAAAATCCTCAAGTGAAATCAACACTTTTACAAGTTCTAGCACAAACCGAGGGAGAAGAGGAGGTTCTATACTTATCATTTTTAGAAATGGCATGGTCACTATCCCCTTCCCAACTTCACAAAAACAAATCAAAATATTATAATTTCAAGTCCTAATCCTATTTCCAGCACCGTCGGTCTTTTCAACAAGTACATAAACAGTAGCACTTGGAGAAGGAAGACAACAGAACCTAGATTCAATCAGACAAGAAAGTCAGCCACTAATCAAACAAACCTAACAGAGCACAACATGTATTTGTGCATATTTCATTTCAGTTTTCTGAGAGACGAAGATGTTCATCTGGAACATCAGCTTTCCAGGCACATTTGCACTCCATGTTCTACTGTGGCAGACAAAGCACTGAGTATGTGTAAAAACTAACTTATCCAGAGAATGTCAGTATCTCAGCTATGCCAATTCCATCTCTAAACAAGAACTTGTTTCTTAACAATGCACAAGCAAATTCCTTATACAAAATGTTCTCAATTACACAGCTAACCTATTATTGGAACAACGGTAAACTGCTGGATTTACCATAGCAGTACAAAGTATAAATTAATTCAAGTGCTTTATTAACCACGGGTTCTTCTGCTTATCTTAGACATTGAAGGTTTGGGTCTCCTTCATTCTTGTGTTTGCAAGTTTCTTTGTCCTAGGTAGTGTCCAATTACTCCATTATTTCAAATCTTTGGAAACACAGTTGCTGTTCATCTTCCACATGATTTACCACATCAAATAAAAAATTCAACTTGAGGATTTAATTAACAAAACAGAGACAATACGTATATCCTCCTTTTTTTTTGATTGATACCAATTTCTCTTCTGCCAAGCATTTTCTCCTGGACATACAAGATAATTTAAAACCCTCACAGGATGCAAGAACAGAAAAATGAAGAAAAATAGAAAAACGGAGAAGAAAAAATAGATTCAGAAGTAGTTGTGCTAGAAGAGATCACACAGATAAGAACTTCAACTGGCAAAGATCTTTTAAGCAACAAAGAAGCCTCTTGATCCACCACAGTGTGCTCATTTGTCTTCCACAGAAATAGAGCTATCTCTCATCGCAACTGATTTGCACTTCTATCTGAGTTCAGCTAACAAACAAATATTTGATTCTCTTAATTTAATGATATTTGGCTAAAAAACTCTCACTGTAAGATTTCCTTTGAAGAGAGAAAAGTTAAAATAATGAAGAACGTCTAGTATTAGGACAGTGATTTTCTAAAGCAGTCCAGTTCTTTTGCTGGAACACGCTGAAGCACTAGTTGTGGATAATTTTTACACAGAGCTGCACAAGGGAATCTGGTGGAAAAAAGGTCAGTATAGGAAATAGAAAAAATTTCCTATTTTTTTGCCTCTTGCACAACCCACTGAAGCTCCACGAACAGCTAAATGTCTGTAGCCAAGACTGAGCCTGCATTACAGCCTACTCTCCTGAAACAGAAATACACCACCCTATACATCCAACTAAGGAACTGCATTCCATGGTCAAAAAAAGCGGGTGTAGGATGAAAAATCATCTGTGGGCAAGAAATCACAGAAAGATATTTTTTTTTGTCTCGTAGACTTATGAATTTCAGGGGATATGTACTTTATTCATTCATGCTTCAGATAAGGGGCAGAATTAACATAGTTGGACACAGGTCAGATTTGGAGTCAGGCTCTATTAAGAGAGCCATTCTGTCTTTGAAGGCAAAACACAAAAGTTATTTAAAATTACCAACTACTATATAAACAAATACATACCTAAACCTTCGGATTCAAACAAGCAGGTATCATCCACCCCCACATCTCTGCACCAGGATAAGAAATTTGCTGTGTTGTCCCGTGCAAAAAAAGACCCTGAAGGAGCATTGGCTTTGCATGGAATCTTCCGTACTGGTAAGGTCTGAAAAACAGAAGTTCTCTATTTAGATAAATGATACATGTTAGCATAATCATAGAACCCTAGAATGGTTTGGGATGAAGGAACCTTAGAGTTCATCCAGTTCCACCCTCCTGCCACGGGCAGGGACACCTTCCACTAGACCTGGCAATACTGAAGTATTATGAAATCAATATGCAGATTTTGTATAGATGGGTGACTGGCACCAACATATTTCCTTGTCCATTAAAGAACTGTAAGCAAAGAAGAATGAGAAGTGATGAAGTTGTCAACCACAGTCATTTCAAAAGTATCATGATAGGTTGAATAAATATTAGCAACTTCTTCAGAATATTTGCAACTACAAATTTGGGAATTAGTGTTCGGTCCAGTTCGCTGAATAAAAATAAAAAAACAAACAAACAAAAAAACCTTTATAAATACAGACTTCAGACTTGGAACTGAACTTTCCAAAAATTAAGGGCAAATTAGTTTCAGATCTACATTAGGAAAGAATCATAGTCTAAAGCAATAGGCCTTGAGGCCTAAAGACCATAAACACTTCAAAAAGGTCACAGTCTCCTATTTAACAACACACAGATGCCCCCTATCCACAACAAGAAATGCAGTCTAACAGCTATTAGATCAAAGTCTAACGTGGAGACAGGCTCAACTTGTTCTAGAGTAGTTCATTTACATGAGTTTAATACTGGAGGAGATGCTATTGATATAGCCTATCGGTATCTGAAGCAAACAGAGTAATTACACCAAGCTTTTTGTTTGCATTGGTACATTTACTGAGACATGTAAAAAGAATACTTTAGCATTTAGTTCTCATTCGAGGTTTCTTTTCCTCAAATGAAAAGTAGCCATCATCCAGTGCAAAATGAAGAAAGAATTAAGGAATGAAGCATTGTTACTACCCAACATTAGAAACATTAAACTGTGGAGGAATTCAGACCCCAAGTCCATTTGAATGTGCTGCTTCATAAAGTATTTCCTTCTGGAGTCAGTAGTTACATGATGGCAAGTGAGCTAAGACGTACACAACTGAAAATGGTGTCTCTATTAGTTCCTAGATCTAGGTCCAAAAATCTGCTTTTAACAGTCCAACATAATTCCTGGAAATCTGGAAAGGGAAAATGACACAGGAGTAAGCTTGCCCTTACAACAGCTGCTGGTAGCATACTAATGTCAGTATTTAAACTGTAGAAAGTGCAGAAAAAGTTTCTATAGGATTTTGTATTAGACACATGATAGCAGCAATGTAATTGCATGGAGTATCCTAGATGCATAGAACTACTCACCTCTATATACCTGACATACCAAATAAATTTCAAATATAAGAAGATAGGAATACTTTTCTGTATTGTGTTAGCAGAAAACACTGACCAGTTCTACACCGTATTTTGTAGAAAAATACAAGTAAACCTTGTGTCGCAGACATCACCTCCTGGACTATGCAGAACAAGGGAGAGAAAGGAAGGAGAAAGTAGGGAAACGAAGAGAGCTATTCACTAAATCCAGAATAAATAAAAAACAATGAAACCTGAATTCTTCCAAGGGGTTCTAGATATGAAACAACCTTACACATCAGAACACAAGCAGCTTGTGACCCAGTATTTTAAATCCCTTTCCATTCTTCTGGAGGTGGGGGTGCTCAGTTCCTTACAGACCAGGGTTTTGGGTTTTTTTTTCTTTTCTTTTCAAAAGGGAGGAATAAAACCCAAAGCTGGTAGCACTAGACATATTTCCAGCCTAGCATCCTTTTCACATCATGCTAATGTCTTCAAAGAAACAGTGAGTATCTGTTTACCCCGAGGTAAATTCTCATTATACTCCACAGACTGCTTCACATGTTGAATTGTGACTTACAGCCTTTAGGAAGAAGTAACGCAGCGTTTGTCCACCTCTGCCCCACCTATATCCTTCCTCAGGAGACTTTAATTGGACAAGTCTAATAACCTTAAAAGAGCACTCACTTCTGTTAAAAGGAGACAGACCAAATTCCCTGGCAGAGTGCGGGAGGAAGGTCAATGAGTCCCATCTGCATTTGGAGAAAAGCTGTCAAAACAAGCTCTTTGTTCCATGATTTTCTAGTAAACTTTACACAAAACATTGCAAAAAACTAAAAGAAGTTCCTTCCTGAAAATAATTTCCTTAGCAAAGGTCTAACCTGACCTTACTTCCTCCAGTGCAGGAGAGGAACAAGCAGCACAGGCAGGGATGTTCAACTGGATAACAGAAGCATAGAGCAAGATGGGAAACAGGCTGGCAGCAGGAAGATTTATGCTGCTCTGTGAAGGAAGATGAGCCAGGAGTCAAGTGTGACCCAAGCACAGGTGGTGGCAGCCTCACTGGCAATGGAGCATTCCCACAGCACCCAAGTCAGGCAGTGCTGGTGTCATGACAGCTTTAACCAGCTGCCCTGTGACAAAATGAGGTGATAAGTCAGGTCTAGTGTCATAGAATCACAGAATAGTCTGGTTCCAACACATCTGAGTTCCAACCCCCTGCCATGGGCAGGTACACCTTCCACAAGAATGGGTTTTTCCAAGCCCCATCCAACCTGACCTTGAACACTACCAGGGATGTTTGAGCAATAAACAGAAGACAAGGCCAGAGGCAATGCTACAGCAGAAGCTGAGGCTTCAGCCACAAAGCCCAGCCATCAAAAAGGAAGGCTGGAGATGGTCTGTCCACAGCTTGGCTATGGCAAGAAGTGGGATAAGGACAAATGTAGCTCCTGGGCCACAGGCATAGAGGGCAGGCTGAGGTTCCAGGTGAGGCTGGTCACCACCGTTAGGGTATTTTGGTCCCTTCAGGTCCTAGAGGCAAGTATTCTGGTTTTTTTAGTGTTTCAGTGGGTTCAGTCCGTTCAGAAATACATAGCTAGTTTATAATTTATTATCTTGTCAATACATTCAAAAGAGGTGCCATTTCATAGCACTTTATCTTAATCTAAATACATAAAACATCCACTGTATATACAACATACTGCTTCATACTCTCACAGAACCAAACTACCAGCAGCTATAAACTAGTTTAACACACTTAAAATCAAACAGAAGGAAATTCTTTTCCCAGACCAGTCAGACCAGTCCTGGAAACCAGGAGTTGCCCCTTGGTATAGATGCCCTCAGCAGTACAAAAGCAGCTAGAAGCAAGGAAATACTGTGGAGAAACTGCTCTGCTTTTCTTTTAAGGGGCTATTGGGAAGGCTTTGCAATGCCTGGGAGGAACGCAGAAAACTAGTTTTCTCCTAGGTCACTGCTGCTCCCCTGTACTAACACATGAATAAATCTGGTTCTAAATATTTTATGTTTTCTGATTTAGGTAGATCATACTGACTGACTATAGAAATGCTTTCAAAAAAAGCAAGTCAGAACAGAGGGTTTACGTGTCAGAAATCTATGCAGTTAGAGGCAGCAAATAAACCATTGCAAGCTATCCGTAAGTTACATTTCTACAGCTTGGCAACTACAATAGACCTTTAAACACATCAGGCAACCTAGCTTCACCATGAAGCTCAGACTATCAGAAGCTTGCAACATTTTTTTTTAGAATTTTAAAGGTTAATTTGTCTTTTAGAAATACATTTTGGTTGTAATGGCTACTGACAGCAAATAGGAGAAGTCAAGGTATGGAACTACCCCACTTAACTCAGCAAACTTGTGACATTCTCTTGTTTCATAGTGACAGCAAAACTGTCTGATTAATGGGTGCCCTAAACAACTCAGAAGTGAAACCCCCAATATAAAAACAAGGCTTGTCCTAGACTACAGAAGGAAAAAAGCTTACATTATTTAAGGAAAAGAAAAAATAAAAGCTCCAAGTCATTTTATGACACAAATACTACACAGATAAATATCCCTGGCCTCGCATGATCTCACTAAAATATAGCATGCTATATTTCATCCCATTTCCCACAATATTAGGGTTTTGCTGAAGAGAACAGCAAAAGAAACCCCCTCTTCTCCATTCAACAATAGCACTATCAGGTTTATCACAGAAATCATAGGGAAACACTCATATTTTCTTATCGCCTGATATATTATTTCCCTCCCACCTTTTAAATAGAAGTCTACTCTTAATATTTCCAAAACTGTCATGGTAACGTTCAACCTATAACACATGAAAGCTCTTACTTAAGAAAGGTTTCACGGGCAAATATTTTTTACTGATTTGTATAAATGGCCTGACTATCTCACAAATGCTTTCTACAGAACATTCTGAAGTAATTAGGTTTCCGTGTGTCAAAAGTGAGTTTTGTTGACATAGTATAGTGTAACCGCAGTTGCTTTGAAACAGCGGTGTCCGCAATTACTCCTATCAAATAGCATGAAAACAATTCCCCAGTCACACTCCTTTTACAATCTTGTCTTGTTGATGTGTGTGCATGTGGTTTCATGCAGGATGTGAAAGTGTGAGTAAAACATATGATGCAATCCTGGAAAAATGCTGTCAGGTTCACCTCAAAACCCAAAAGGGACTCTTACACCCATGCTCTGAAATCACATGGAAAAATGTAATTTCTCTACTGCTTTTACAAAATGAGGGGCCACAAACACATGTTAAAGCCCCCTTTTTTTATAGCAGACTTGAGCCACATTTTCAAGATTACTAATCATATTTCCCTCTTTGAATAAATGATATTACGCAGAAGCTCTTCCCTGTGAGGGTGCTGAGGCGCTGGCACAGGGTGCCCAGAGAAGCTGTGGCTGCCCCATCCCTGGCAGCGTTCAAGGCCAGGTTGGACACAGGGGCTTGGAGCAACCTGCTCTAGTGGAAGGTGTCCCTGCCCATGGCAGGGGGTTGGAACTGGATGAGCTTTAAGGTCCCTTCCAACCCAAACCACTCTGTGATTCTATGATTTCACAAATTTTTGAACAGTCACTTGCACTTGAATAAAAGGAAAAAGATTGGACATGTTGTTTGTTATGGAAGAGGGTTACAGTTAGGTAGGCACTCATAGGTTTGACATGGTTTAGTGGTGGAATTGACAAACCTGGGTAATAATTGGACTTGATGATCTTAAAGGTCTTTCCCAACCTCTTTGATTCTCTTATAGGAAAAATTTGCTTTTATCACCTGATGTCCTACATTGACCAAAATGGGGGGAAAAAAAAATTACTCTGTGGAGACTGCAGTACCTGACTGCAGTGATGTCTCTCATGTGGCTATTTATTGCCATGTGAGCACAAATTCATACTGAAACGTGAGTATATCAGCTAGAAAAACACGTATCTTTCAGAATTTTTTACAATTTTGCCTTTACTACTTGCCTTTTGCTATTGCAGAGCTATTCTTTTTCTTCATCAATTCTTCCCTCATTTTGCTCAGGTATTTTTAGAAAAGCCCTCTTTCTCCTTATAAAATTAGCTCATTAGTACAGTGAATACCAAAGAAGTTCTGCCACAATCTTCTTTATAAGTATGATTTTTTTTCTGCCAGTCTTTTATTAATTTGTTGAACCTAAGAGAACTGAAGCTCGCTGCTACCAGAGGTTACTCATATCGAGCTGCTGCAATTCACCTCACCACAAAGTGACAATACAGTCAACTTAGTTGCTATTCCTAATTCTTCAGCTGCTGTAATTCACCTCACCACAAAGTGACAATACAGTCAACCTAGTTGCTATTCCTAATTCTTCAGCAACTCAAACCTAAAAAGTTTCAGATGCTACTTATAAATCACAGAAGTAGTGTCCCAGGCACTAATTTCAGCTTACCTTAGCCTGCTTTGCAACGCCAAAATTCAAGTTTAGTCAATAGCCATAAAGTACAGACAAGTATGAATTAGACATGAAATAAATGAAACTGTAATAGCCACAAGGTAAAATAACTACTCCTGGGCAAGGTGGACCCAGTTTTGTTTTCTCCCTCTCGCATTTACTATGGGAGAGAATGCGTTCCAAATATAAAAAGTGGAGCAACAACTATGAGAATCTGCTAAATGAATATTCAAAATGGATAGAAGGAACTCTGCATATGGAAATACATGCACGGAATTTACAACTAAGCATTTCCCACTGCAAAAGAAAAAAATAAAACCTAAGAAAAATACTGCCCCCTCCCCCTCAGCCCTCCCAAAGCTTCAGTAAAAGTTAAAATCCAGGAAAATTTTCAAAACAAAAACTCAACATGGAAATTTGAAGGCTTAGGAGACATCAATCAAAATTGCCAAGCTTTTCAACAGACAGAAAATCAGGAAAAGCTTCCAAATGAATGAAAAATGACATGGCACTTGCAACAAATAAAGCATCCCTAGGCAATTCATTTCACAACAGGCAAAACATTGTCCTTCAGTGAAATACAGTCTTTGCACTGTCATATTAACTACTGTAGAGAGAGACCATTTAATGGAATAGCAGGTTGGATTTCAAGTTTAAAAATCACCTGGTGATTAGATTTTTACCCTATATAATCACTGCAGAGATGATCAAAAGCTGGAAGTCACTCATTATCAACTTCCTAGGTTCTAAGAAAACATTTGTAATCTCTGGAATACCTAACAGATTTATGATATGCAAATAAAAATAACTAACATCATCAAGGCTTTATATCAACATATAAACTACAATGTTAAAATAAATGCAGAACTAAGTTAATGGTTTAGCCATGCAGTTAGTGTCAAAGTAGAATGTGTCTCCCACTTCTTCCACATATCAATAGTTTTATATTCTTAAGAGCAAGCATAGAGGGAGAATAAGGTTAATTTAACAACAAAAGAGTTTTTAAAGTTAAGATTTGATTCATTACTCTTCTTCTAAGTGCTCTACTGGTCATGCAGAATAATGAACACACTGGTTATCATCCTAAAAACTATGGGGTTAATAAACAGTTATGAAAAATTAATTTAACTGAAACACTACAACTCCTATTTCTAGTAGAGTTAGAAAGCCAAGGAATATAAGAGATGACTCAATTCACATACAATGCACCAGACAACTGGGAGACCCAGAAGTTAATCATAGAATCATAGAATGGTTTGGGTTGGAAAGGACCTTAAGATCATCTAGTTCCAACCCCCCTGCCATGAGCAGGGACACCACACACTAAACTAGGTCGCCCAAGGCTCTGTCCAACCTGGCCTTGAACATTGCCAGGGATGGAGCATTCACAACTTCCTTGGGCAACCTATTCCAGTGCCTCACCACCCTCACTGTGAAGAACTTCTTCCTTATATCATGTCAAAACTTGGCAAGGCAGAAGCTTCATTCACCAGCTTAAGCACATTCGATTATTTGACTAATAACTAATTTAAATGTAGCAAAGGGACATGGACATTTCAACATATGGAGGCAGAAATCACAAAGTCTGCCAGAATCAGGTGGCCACTGAAGAGAGGCTGTCTGTTGGGCAGCTGGATAACAGAGACCAACAGCCAGGAACCTTCCATGGGAAAGCAGGTGAGGCACAACTAGACATAGAATATCAGGTTGGAACGGACCTCAGTGATGATCTGGTCCAACCTTTCTTGGCAAAACATGACCTAGACTAGATGTCCTAGCAGCCTGTCTAGTCAAATCTTAAAAGTATCCAACGTTAGGGAGTCCACCACTTGCCTGGGGAGATTATTCCAACAATTGATTGTAAGGGAAGCTGACAACAAAGAGTCCATTTAAAGCAATGTCCGATTCTGTTCCTGCCCACGGCATCTGTGTAATTGAGGATGGAATTAAGTCGCTGTAGTCCAAAATCTTGGGAAGGTCTACAAATTAACCTTCAAAACTTCCAGATATCCAACTCTAACAAAGCTATGCTACTAAGTCACAGCAAAGACCTCCTGGCGGGGCTCCCGAAAACAAATGCAAGAGGCAAAGCCTGGGATTCAGTAGTTCATTCCCATGCAATAAATGCTGTGTCCTTAGACCTCTAGTTTTCAGAATTTATGTTATGATGAGGATTAATAAAATTGGCATTTCATAAGAGGTTTTTAGGTAATATTCCATTAGAACAGAATGGGGCAATTCTCACAGTTCCCCTTTCACAGGACAATTACACCTTATTTTTGATACGTGATTGTGAGCTTTTCCCCACCACAACCACAGAAGCCAGAGCTGAATTAACGTAGGGTTAGTTGAAGAAACCTAGTTTCTGAATTTCTGTCATTTGTATTGTAATTTAGTGAGAAAATCAGGAGGATTGCATTTCACTAGGTTGTTTGTGGCTATCTCACTGTCACACAACATGACTTGTGAATGAACATGACAACTATATGCATTAAGTAGCAATTTTTCTATGAGATAAAAACTATTACAATCTGAGTGGAGTTTTATAGGACACAGTTCAAAAAGCATCTTTTTAACCAACAATCATCTTATCAAACATTCTTGAAGGGGACATGGTTCTCTCAAAATAAAGTTAAATATGAAAAATACTAAACGTTGTCAAAACTAACTCATTTTAGAATCAAAATTCAAAATCATTTTTTCCCCCTTAATCATTGCAGAAGAACCCAAGCTGAGGACAATACGTATGTCTGAATAGCTGAAGTCCATCAAAACACATTACAGGTTGTAAAATTTCACATTGAAAGATGTTTCTGTGCTTTCGCTTACAGTGCAGTGTAATAAAGTTCAAGTAACCAACATATTTCTTTCAGCTATGGCATTAGAGTGGATAAGCTTCCCCTGGTGGTCTGACTAAACAATGTAAGAAGCCAGTCACATTCCTTGATGTCATAATTCTAAATGCTGGGTATACTGCTGTATTATAGTCATGCTTCTTTTCCTCCTGTTCTTCTCTCAATGATCAACTCCTCCCTTTGCAACCTTCTGAAGGCAAGGTTCCCAGCCCTATCTGTGAGTTAAGGTCCAAACTGTCAAGGAAGACTGTGATAAAGATCCATGCAGTCTAAAGCAAGTCAGGACTTTTTCAGATGCTTTATCTGTTTGCTTTTTGAATTTGCAGATGTTTAACCAAGGTGAGATTTTCAGGCAGATGATGAAAACATTCAGTAGAAAACATTCACACGTAGCTCACTGCAGGTAGGTCTGATTCTCCAAAGCTGTTTATGTTCTTTTTTAAGAACTGCCTCTTTGCCTTTGTGATAAAGAATCTAGTTTTCTGTGAGTATGCCAATTAGAAACCACAAGGAAACTGCTAGAGCCCTGGGAATTCTAAACTGGTGTAGAGTTTTAAATTGTGATTTGGAAAACATGTTGGAATGTTAATCTATGTAGTCAAATTTCCAAACCAGCCCTAAATCAGCCTCTAAAGTTGTGAGCAAAGCTTTACTGTATACTTGAAGTATTTGGGGCCAATTTACATATACAAGCCCAAATGAGAATACATGCTTATTTAAATAAACAGATTAGACATAATTATGATAGCTATAAATTTGTGCCTATGCCTCCAAGTGACTTCTGTTTTCTCCAGCTGCACTGCAGTCATTGCTTATGGCTGTATGTTCACTATTTCCATTGTTTCAGAAAATTTGGCTCATTATCTTCAGTTCAAGACTCATTGTTGGTAAACAGACTGAATTCTGTATTTCTTGCTTATTCATTATTCCCTAAAAACTACTAACACTAACTTTGACCTAAGACTAAGTTTGACCTAAGAACTCCACAATTAAGCTCAAGATAGTTGGTCTAAACTATATTTTCTCAAGCTTTTAAAAATACATGTTAATTTGCATTCAAGTTCCTAATCTTAATTTTCTGTTCCAGACTACTCCTAATAGTCAAAATAAAAAGCCCCATAGAAAGCTACCCCCCACCTCTCCCCCCATCCCATACCCACAGTCCTGTGTCCAGCTCTGGGGGTAATAACACAAAAGGGACATGGAGCTGTTGGAGCAAGTCCAGAGGAGGCCACAGAGATGCTCTGAGGACTGGGGTAGCTCTTCTATGGAGACAGGCTGAGAGAGCTGGGCTGGTTCAGCCTGGAGAAGAGAAGGCTCCTTAAGGGGAGACCTTAAAGCAGCTTCCAGTGCCAAAAAACCTGGAGAGGGGCTTTGGACAAGGGCCTGTAGGGACAGGACAAGGGGAAATGGCTTTAACCTGACAGAGGGGAAATTGAGATGGGATCTTAGGAAAAAGTTCTTCCCTGTGAGGGTGCTGAGGCCCTGGCACAGGTTGCCCAGAGAAGCTGTGGCTGCCCCATCCCTGGCAGTGTTCAAGGCCAAGTTGGACGGGGCTTGGAGCAACCTGCTCTAGTGGAAGGTGTCTGTGCCTGTTGCAGTGGGATGGAATTGGATGAGCTTTAAGGACCCTTCCAACCCAAACCAGTCTGGGATTATACGATCTAAACCAAGTATTTTTACAGTTCGCTTTAAAGATTTAACGAAATAAATAACAGGAATGTTATAATGCATTTCACAGATGAGAAAATCCAGGAAATCTCAAAATGGCTGTTTATATATTTCTCTCAGAAAATACGGTATCCCTATTTGCAATATCCAGACTGAAGTAATGGTAAAAGTGTCATGAAAACTTGCAGGTTGATACAAACCTTATTGAGTGTCCAAATATTAGTATTCCATACAAAACCAATGTTGATTAAATCTCTGAAAGAAACTGGAGATGTCTTTGAGTTAAAATGATATTATTAGAAATCAAAGTTTGGTTCTCTGTTTACCTGATCTGCAGTCTGAGTCATTATGATATTTTCCAAAGCAGAAGCTAACAAGACTTAACTGCTTCAACAGTATTTTTTTTTTCCATGACAATCACCTTAAGATGCAAATTCTGACTATTTCTGCAATGTCAAGTAGGAACGGAGAGAGGGTATGCAGGAGAATCCCTGCCTCAGGTTCAATGATGAGAGCAAGGCCAGTTCACACAAATTAATTGTGCTCCATCCAAACAAGGGAACATCCCACACTTTCCCT
>NW_009920596.1:2563-25086 GCF_000696875.1 Nestor notabilis | reverse complement strand
AGGAAGAACAATCTGGAGAGACACAATGTCTCAGTGTTCCTTGAAGGACTGTGTGGCTTTGCCCCCAGCACAGTGCAAGGCTTAAAGTGTACCTAAAAGCTTCTAAGAATTTCTTCAATGTATTCACCTGGCAGGTGCCAAGGAAACAACCACGTAATAGTTTTAATTTGTTCAGAAACCTCATTTTACAGACTGGTGGGACACAAAACTCTATCCTACCATGCAATCCTCCTGCAAGCAGAAAAGCTTGAGCTGTAAGAACTATTTGCTGAGGCATACCGGGTTTGTCCACACAACATGTTGCAGGCAAATCTTACAATATCTCTAAGAAACCTGGTAGCAACCCAGTCGAACATGAGCTCAGCAAGCTATTGACATGTCTGAGAAGGGTACGAGGAATTCTCCAACAAACAGCTTTACAGTCTTGTGGAAATGACTTCGTCCAGATGGATTAGCACTTGTGAGTCATTTTGCAAGATGATTCTTTTCCTTTCATACCCACATCAGTCTGCCACTACAAAGATTAATGCATCAAAAGACAATGCTGTACTTTTTTTTCCCCCTCCCAAGGAACTGAGGGCCGTATCTATATTGTATATGATTAGAAATTGGCTCCACTGACTTTTGCTGCAAAACAAAAGTCTCCAGAAAGGACAAATGTGCAGACAAGCAAATTACTGGCCCAGACCACAAAGAATCTGTTCATAGCTTAACCACATTCATGCAATTCTCAGCTGGAAACTCAGATTTGTAACTTACAGAGAGCACCTGCACAGGGGTCTGCTATAGCTGAGGATTCTTTACCCTGGGCAGACAGGCTCAAGGCACCAAGCTTACGGAATACTGTATTTGCTGGGAATCCATCCCATCTACAAGACACAGGTAACCTTGCTACACGGAAGCCTACAGTAAAAATAAAACCATCATGTTGATTAGATCAGACTTTCGGCTTGGCCATCCAGGGTCTAAGAAGAGCAAGATCCACATACCTCAAAGGAAGATACTTCAAAGCAGATAAAATACAGAAGAGACTGTCCAAAGAGAAAATCTATTCTTAGCCCTTTCCATCGGAACTCGAGTTACATCTCCAGGCATGAAAATTTATACCTTTTTCAAATTTAAAAAACATCGAAGTAATTCTCTCTATTGTGCCTATGGATGGCCTAATAGCAATCACACGTATCTGATTCTGTTTAGGAATGTTAATCTTAATCTTAATTGAGAATACTCTGGTGCAGTAAGTAGTCAAAAAGTATTAGTATATTTCAGAAAGACCAAGTTAAAGGAAATTATAAACTTCCTAATTTTCATTGCACAGCACCTCAACCATTTGTCAAGAGAAAGACTTCCTTAGGGCGGAACCGTTTCTACTTTAAGAAGAAAAAGAAAGTTATCTGGTTTGGCCTATTTTTTTGCATTTTACTATCCCAAGTAATTTTTATGCACACTCACTTTTTGACAACTTCATTAAGTGAAGCTCAAAGAGCTTCAGTGTTGATTTTATAAACTGTAATATTTAGCACCAAGAATTTTTTACTAGCCTCCTCATTTTTAAGAGCTCAAAAATACTGTGGTCTTTACTACTTTATTCAGGTTTAGTTAGATCTTAAACCAACTCCTGAATTCTGCCAAGCACAGCCTGCCTGCTGTCCACCAGCCAAGCTAGCTGCCTTGGGAAAGTATTAAATATTTCCCTGGTTCTCTTCTTGGTTTGATATTAATCAGTTTAGGTGAAATTCTACGATTCTATGAAAATACACTAACACCATGTTAAATTTAGTATATCTTCTACAGTTTACGTGTATGGTCTTCTGTAAACCAAAACAACAATTTAACATTACAGTATCCGTACAAGTGGCTCACCTTGTCCAAGACTTGAATGGATCCTACTGGATTACTCACAAATGAGGGTTAGAGTATCGTGTTCATTTGTCACTTTATCTATATGATAATGTATCATAATGAAGATTCATAAGATTTTCTAAACCAAAATTTCCTCATGTCTAAAGTGCTGCCAGACACTCGGCTTGCTTTGATGATGCATGCCTTGGAGACTCAGACACACTTGTTACTTCGTATGAATCTCCTGGATTCTGCTAACTTCCCCATTCACATCATTGATTGAAAAGATAGAACAAGCATAAATATACCTTTTGTTCTTATAAATTGTTAGAGCAATCCCAGAGCTGTTACTCCATCCTGACTCTCACTGGTTTGGAGACATCTCAAACCCTAAACCATTGGTCCAGATTCTCTTCTTTAGGAAGACCAGCTTTCCTACATTTGCTTATGGCCCCATTGCAGAGGGAACACAACGCTCTTTGAAGCAGTAGGTTCACAAACAAAGGTCTGTCTCTTATTTACATTTAGAGAACCATGAGTGTTCATGTTCCTTGTAAATGAGTGGAGTCAAATATCAATTTATTTTCCAAATAGGAACTACCCGATACTAATCACAGCTCATCAAATTGGACAGCAGTAATGTAGTCAAAGTGCTCAAAGTAGTTAATAGAATTCACAAGTCAAGACACAAGTCCTTTACCATCTACTTCCACAGATAGATATGACTGTCTTTAGAAGCATAAACATCTTGAAATTTAAAACAAACTGCTGAACTGTTTCATCCCTGAGATGCAACTTCAATATTAAACTTAACTAAGGGCAAAAAAACCTTCCACCCCAAACAGCAGTTTCAATCTCTTAATTCTAACTCTCAACATGCATAATGTGACTCTGAAAGTGCACTCACAAGGCCAAAAATCTCATTTTAGGCAAAGCTGCATAACTCTCAGAAGCCAAAGCTGTGACAGTGATCTACACCCACCAAGTACCAACACAGTTCCCAGGAGCAAGTGAAAGCTTTGGATACGGAACAACTGTAAAATACACTTCAGATACTAGGACTAGGGGTAAGATGTGGGCAGAACCTCTTAAGGTTAGGAAATACCTGAATGTTGTGTGCAGAAATGTCTGTTTCATGGTTACTTTCAATGGAAGTGCATGTGCACATCCAAGGACAAAATTCACTCTCTGCTTTCCACACAAGAGTTTTGTTTCACTGCACATTCAGTTTAACCTTATTAAGCCAGATCCCACTGGAATAATAAAATTAAATGCATATTTGAACGAAACATCCTAGGAGTTATCAAAAATTTGCATACATTTCTTTTGTACTTACTTCTATTTCTTTTCTAGGCCAAATCTAATCTAGATCCCAGCTTCCTGAAGATGAGATGGAATTTGAGATTCCAACTAATTATTCCAAAGTATTTCTAAAAGACATTTGAGTTGAGATTTAGCTGATTAACCTCTGAAAATGTAGAGAAAGAGGATGATTCATCTTCAACCTGTTTGCCAGGTTGCATTCATTTGCCATGAAAACACTGTTTTCAGTGTAATGTTCATAAACGTATCTGCAGCTTCAAGGATGGTGGGCAGACTACTATGCCCTGCCTATGAAAACGGTGATAACTATTAACACAGTTTATTTATGTTTAGTTTAAAAAACTTAATTCATAGGCTTACTAAACTAAGCCCAAGCAAATGTGGGCTCTGTGCACAGTGCATATACCTTGATGCTCTGAATTTGTTTGTACAGCTGTGAAATTCTTAAATTAACTATCTGTCAGGAAAATTAAAATACTGCCAGGAGAGCACAGAGATGAAATCCAAGCCAATGGGAGAAAATTATAAAATAGCATCCTGTGACATGAATCACTTTCATGGAATAACTCCTGCTATAATAATAAGTCTGCAGTTTCTAGACAGTAGATCATTAGCAGCAGCAGCACAGGTAGTTCCAAGAACTTAGTACCATACAAATCTTGAGCATTTATTAAGACTGATATCTGTCATCCCCTTGTCATTTTATAAATGTACATGACTATATCCATTTATAACCATAAAATCTACGGAAAGGGGAAAAAATTACTTCTTTACAAATATGTCATAGAGTCACACCAGTCTAATACTGCCCTCCCTGTCCAAAATTTCAATTTCAAACTCAAAGCTTTGTCTGTCTGAAGCAATGGATCACATACAACAATGTTTTCACAATCATACGGTTTTGCTGCTTTAACAATGAAGATTATAGTCACCTTGGATTTGTACAAGAACCTCGAGCATATGATCCTTTGAAATGAACAGTTATTAAGTGCTTCATATTTATAAACTGAAATGTTTTTAATAACTTCTTACTCATTAACAAACCAAAGACCACAAGACTGGGGAGGCAGGTTGATGGAGAACATATTCAGAGCATCTATGATGATACCCAGAAGTGCCAAAAACGCTATGGCACTAAGGTCAGAATGCCAATGAGCAGAGATGAGGCAAATGGCACCAGAGGCTGCCAAACCCCAGTGCTCTCAATCACACATTACTCCCCCTGGATAACAGATTCCAAAGCCCAGTGCAACTCAGGTGCCATTTTTAACTGCAGGGATTGCTAACATCCTAAAAAGGCATCTTTAGACAGAAAGAAAAAGTACATACTTAATTTAAAATAATTACCTTGAAATTTGACCCTTGTGAAAGGATAGCTTAGCCCCTATCCACCTGCACAACCAGCAAGGGATTTATCCCCAAGCATCAATATGGCACAGAACATCATAACGACCCTATGGGGCCAACTAAAGGTTCACCTAACCCAGGTGCAGACTGGCCATAAGTATCTAGATAAGAACTTAAGACCATAACAAACATGTTATACCTTTCAGTGCTTTCCCACACTCCGACTATTTTAAGCTAAAGGGACCTCCTCACCTAGATGGGGTTTCTGTGTATTCAGCCTTTCAAGAGATCTCTCTTCCACTACCTCACTCAGTGTGTTTTTGAACCCAGGTACATTTTAACATTCATTGGAAAGATATTTCCAATCAGTTCGTAAACCAGTTTGGTTTCTACCAGCTTCATTCAACGTCCCATGTGGTTTGTACAGGTAAGACTGAACATCTACCATGCCATCTCTGATACTGCAGGTTCCATCATATGTCCCCATGCCGCCTCCTTCCACAAAGAAGAATCCTAACTTAGTCACTCATAAAAAGCTACCTGATCTCCTTTATTTCTAAAAAGTTACTCTTTCATTGTCTTCCTCTGACTTCTAAGGAAAGAAGACTTTGCTTTTGCATCACACACCTTTTAATTCCTTTTCAGTTTCTTCAAGCTGTATTCCCAAGTCATTACCAGCAGTTTCCTAACTTCTGAAAATGTCCCCAGCATCCACAGGTGTCTCCACATGACACAAAAAGGAAGTCTTTATGTCAATACCACCATCTTCCTTCCAGATTTGGAAAACACAATATTTTGGGAGGCACAACTTCTTTGGTTTATGCTTTCCTGATTGATTCCACACTCAAAAAAGGGTGATGCTGACCTAGGGAGTTCCTGAAAACTGAAGAAAGTTCAGTCCTCCCTAATAAGAAAGAGAATGATGAAGTCCCGTTAAGAAACAAACTGCAAAACCTACAGTGACTAGAAACACATTGCACAAGCAGTTAACTCAGAAGCAATAGGATTTAACCTCTGCCATTCTGTAGAGTATTGCAACATGAATTTAAGGAATTATGGCAAACAACTAATGAGTCAGTGTATGAAACATTACGTTTTTAATGTCTTCTTACATGTGTTGCTAGAGCTGCTAAACTGGCCAGACAGCTCCCAAGAGTTCACAAGTGAACTCATGATCAGTAGCACATATCAAGCAGAACAGAATATATCGTCGTCCAGTAAGACAAAACTAAACTCATAAGATTTTATGGAGCTTTGCCATCTAGGAAGTAGATCACATACAAGTAAAAACTTCACTTAGGAAAACAGACCAAATCTTCAGGCTTGCAGAGGGACTTGGTAGGATTACAGCTCCCCCATTATCTGTAGCCTTATCCAGTCTCCCTCACTCAGCTGCCTGCAAGCTGATCCTTCTGGCAGTCACTCATTTGCTATCAGCATGCTTCTATCTAATAAATCCAAAGTTATATATGGATAGAAAGCACTTTATCTATTTTGATAGAGGTTGAATGACAGAGGTCAGCTTTTAGTTGTTTTTGTCAATAATGGCACCTTATCATAGAATCATAGAATGGTTTGGGTTGGAAAGGACCTTAAGATCATCTAGTTCCAATCCCCCTGCCACGAGCAGGAACACCACACACTAAACTAGGTCGCCCAAGGCTCTGTCCAGCTTGGCCTTGAACACTGCCAGGGTTGGAGCATTAACTTCCTTGGGCAACCTATTCCAGTGGCTCACCACCCTCACTGTAAAGAACTTCTTCCTTAGATCTAACCTAAAGTTCCCCTGTTTAAGTTTAAAGCCATTACCCCTTGTTCTGCTACTACAGTCCCTAATGAAGGGTCCCTCCCCAGCATCCTTGTAGGCCCCCTTCAGATACTGGAAGGCTGCTATGAGGTCTCCATGCAGTCTTGTTTGCTTGGTGAGGGGAAAAAAAACAAACCAAGAAACAACATTTCTTTCTGCCTAGCTAGTTCCTAGGCTCAATTGAAGACTGCCATAAGTGCTTTCTCAGCTTGGGAACTACCATAACACTAACAGGCCACCCCTTAGGTGAAGACAGGCTGGACCATATTACAAAGAGGAAGTCCAGTCATCCAATAATTCTACTAGCCAAACCCTGATTATAATTTGAAATATGAAATATGAGTCCCAGCTGTCCTCTCCTCCTTTGTGGAGGAAGGTTTCCTTCCTTCTCTCCTTTAGTTCTTATCTTTCTTCCCAGCTATCTCTTCCTTTTTCTTCAGAAAAAAAGAAAACTCAAGCAAGCAAACACACACCCCTACACCCCTCAATCCACGGAAGGTTAACAATGAATAAAGCCTGTCTTAGTGCAGACAATTTCTCCTGCAACAACAATTATGAGCTTGGACCCAAGAAAAACAACTTAGGCATCTACAGCTGACACAAGGCTGTGGGTTCTCAGAACTGCTGATAAAATTTATGCTGTGCCCTAATTTCTGCTGCAGAGTAGTTATGAAAACATCAAGAACAGAAGATGCAGTATGTGATTTCTGCTCTTGGGCTTTTTTCTACCTGTGTATTTGCCTGCTTTAGCTTTCAGGGAAGATGCTTCTGAATTGAACAAGTAAAAGAAAAACAATTTCACAGTACATGCATTAACATGTCAACCACTTAAATTCTCCCAGGAAGAAACTTGTTCCACTCTTGAACTTCTCCCAGTAACACTGTCCTATGAAAATGATTGAAATTAAAGGGTGACTGTGCTCAAGCAAGATCTTAACCTGATTTGCAAAGATCTTGGGTATCTTCTGAAGGTTCACACTTTCCACATCATCCCTGCCACTCTTGACTGAACCCCTTCCAGTACACTAACATGAACTGTAAACTCCAGCCACCAGAACCAACTATAGAATTTTATTATTGGCCTCCCTTGAGCTGTTTATGGAGGAAAAGGCACCTCCCACAGCTGCTTAATATACCCCTTGCAAACATATACAAGGATCACATTTTTTCTATTAGCTACTGCTACACGTCATTCTATGTCTTATCCTTCACACAAGTAATTTTTGGAGTACCTGTCTCTCATAGGTACTTTAATAATTAGCCAGGAAGTATTAATTCCCCCAATTTGATATTGTAATTCTTCTACACAGAGTAATTAGCTCCCTGTCCATTTGCAGAGCCTTCACAAATGAAATCTCTCAACTGCACAAGAAATTTCAGTACCAAACACACAGCTCAGATACTGATAACACATGCTAGAACGTTTACTAAAACTTACTTTGGCAGGCTTGTTTGCATCAAAGCTGTTTTCTTTAAATTTCTCCTGCAGGGTCTCAGCTAAGCGACAAAGCAAGGCACCATTATCCAATTTCTCCAGAAAGGTTTCTGCTGTTATTTCTCTACCTGAACAGCAAACAGAAAGTTAACATGGCAGAAAGTGTGCAACAGTATAACTGCATTCGTGTAAAAAGAGAAATCAAGGGAATTCTTGACAGCAATTTGAAATATGCTTGAACTGAAAAACTTGCATTACTCTGAATATTTAGTGAACAACCTCACTCCTATTTTACCAGTAGACATACAGCAAATTTTTCAGAAATGACATGACAGGCACATGTTATCTGAAAAGTAATTCTAGCACATCAGACTACACATTTTATTTATGAAATTCTAGTGCTTTTAACATACCGTTTTAGACAAGAGAGTATAGTTCACACCACTGTGCATGGATAGCTATAGTGTAAGAGTTGCTAACACTATTGCAGCTTATTTTGTAAAAGTATAGAACCCTAGAACAGTTTGGGTTGGAAGGGACCATAAATACCATCTAGTTCCTGCCCCTGCCATGGGGAGGGACACTTTCAACTAGATCTACTTGCCATGCAAATTAAGATTTATCACCCAAAGAGCAAAGACAAAATACTCAGATTTCAACATATCTCAATTATTATCATGCTAGATGGCACTGTACTTCAGCTGCCACAGATGGTCCTCCCTGGCTACAGCAGACCAGATGACCTTCCATGACATGTAATTTGCTCCTCCTGGTGGAGGTGATCACAGGAGTCCCATGATGTGATGCGCATTCTGAGCAGGCTGGACAATTCAGAGGAGATGGGAATCATTTACCACCCTAGACTAAACTTCTAGGATCTTAACATCATTTTTAGGTAAAAATATTACTTTCTCTTATTGAAGGTTTTCCATTTTCACATTTCTATTGGAAGATTTGCCTTCTCTTTGGACACTTTTTAGACCATCTGCTGTGGGTTTTTTGCCTCTTCTACTAATTTCAAGAGAGCATCAAGGACTAACTCTTGACCTTCCTACGAAGACAGCTTTATTTTTGGTGGTATTTACATATGTAATTCAGGAACAGGAGTAAAACTATCAACTCCCTGAGGCCTTTAGTGACATGGTTTAGAGGTGGACTTGGCAGTACTTTACCAAGGCGTAATGCTTAGACTTGATGATCTTAAAGGTTTTCTTCCACCTAGTTGATGCTTTTCATAGGCTGTTACACAGCAACTATCAGTAACACTATCTACCCTGCCAAAAAAAAAAAGTAAGTTTGAAAAACTGAAGTGACCTAGATGATCGTTATGGCCCCTTCCAACCCAAACCATTCTATGATTGTGGTTCCTGATCCTATCCAGATCCACTCCTGCTGCTCCAAACTGACTTGTTTCCAAGTAGGACAACAGGCTAAAGTCTGTCCACTGTTGGTTGGGTGTTTCTGCCACAGATTTTTGACCACCTGCCTGACTAAACCAGCAAGATAGTTTGTTTGGGGAAATTTATCTTCCCTGAGATGTCTGCAAACTTAGAGTATGAATCTGTTCAGAACAGATTCACAACATCTTTCTGTCAAAAATAAAAAATAAAAAATCTAGGGAAAGTAAATTTGGGGGGGGAGGGGGGAAGTAAAGCTTTTCCATAGCGCTTCACTCAGAAGAGAGGTGAAAACTGACCTTCAAAAGTAACAAATATTAAGTAGATAATAAACAATTACTATCCTACTTCTGCAATATACTACTGGTACATTGTAATCTGACAGCGAGTGTCACAACACTGAAGAGCGCAGTATTACGAAGCAGTATTTTTAGAAACACACCAAAGGACAGTTGAGGCGCATTGGAACTAGATGAAGCTTAACGTCCCTTCCAGCTCTCACCATTCTATCATTTCTCAAGGCCCTTGCCTGAAAACTGTTAGAGACTTCAGCATCCTTTGGGCAAAAAATTGTTAGCTTTTCAATGTGGTCAGTTAAAATAACAAAACTAACAAAGATCTTTGCAGCAAATCATCTTCGGATACAGCAGTAGATTCCATTTTCAGTTGAATTGAAGCTTTTATTTTTTTTCCCCCTCTAAGACTTTTCCATTTCAGAAATATCTGTTTAATGTGAAGTTTTTTCTCTTTTTTTTTTTTTTTTTAATTTTTCCTTAATTCTCTCTGCCATATAGCCCACTTTATAGCTCCTGGATCCGTAAATGAATTCTCCAGGCATAAAAGCAGTAGCAGCACAACAGACATTCGGTGACAGCTTGTGCACAACTGCCAATATTTTAGTAGGGCTTCTAGCTCAGCTGAAGCCAGAACCAAAACTATAGTAGCCAACAGATAAAACCCTGATAAAACCCTGACCATCCCAGCACCTCAACAGTCTTTATCACCATTCTAGCCTATACATTTTCCCATTTACCCACCAGCATTTTTGGCAAGGGGTATAAAGCCATTAGAAAGCTCAATTTGAATGCTTACAGTTATAGGAACTGCTTTACTTTATAGAGTATTGCATTTTGGAATAAACTCATTTTCTTCTAAAAAAATACTTCAAGTATTTTTAACCTACTCAAGATTATACTTTCCAAACTAAAATAAAAATTTTCATACAGGTAAAAATAAAATGTTTTACGTATCTATTCTGGCCCATGATTTATAGATTTATTATTTCACTAGTTGAACATTAAAAACCCTAAAACCTATTTAGAGCTATTTTCTCCTTTCACAGACATGGGAAAATTCTTCTATCTCCTTCTGCTGCTTAACAACACGTTTATATTCTTTTAAATGCTAAATTGCATTAGCAGTTTGGTCACTGCATACTGTGCACTAAGCTGGAGTATTTTAGTTCTGTTCTCGTTTATGAAAGCTGAAATAATGAGTTTTGCATTGAACATCTGTATCCAATGAAAAATATATTAGGTGTTGGCTTTCAATTCACTGTATTTTATGGCTCAAAAAGGTGGCATTTCTTTGGTAAAACAGACACTCTGACATATTTAAGAGTTGAAATGTATTGATTCAAATGAGAGTAATGTTCATAGCCTGAGGAAAAAAAATGGCTCTGTATATTTGTATGGAAAAAACATTAAACTCCATTAAAAATGTATAACTCCCACTATAATTACAAGAAAACCCTCACAATATTTTTATAGAATGGTAATAACATAAAGGATAATAAAAAAAAAAAAAACAAAAACAAAACCAAACCAACACTGCAAGTATGAAAACAAACAGGAATAATGAAGCCTTTTCCAAACCTTACAAGCACTGTGCACCCTCTCTTTGACCACAATCACCAGATGCCCCTTACAAAGACCAACTGCTACACCTGAGCACCTACCACCCCAAAACTGTGGGCAGCTATTTGTAAGGGCACCCAGTCCTGGGGATCCTAATGCAATCACACTGGGAAGGCTATGAAAGATTAATTAAAGAGCCCATGCCCAGGGTGGGTGCCCCAGGGGTTGAAGATGAAGCATTCCTATGGGCCATCTCAGACAACCAGAGCCTTCAGGAGAAAGCGGAGGAAACCAAAGACTACAAGTACCAAAATCTAGTTGGCTCATCTGTTACTATTATTTTTACTGTACACTGCAGTGGTTACACAAAACTACTAGTTTCCAAATAGAAACATTTCATTTGGGTGAATCTCTGAAACATATCAGTAGAAGGATGAGCTTCTACAATACTGAGGCACCAGTGGAACAACTCTTCCTGACCCTCTCAAACTGTGTGACCTCTAACCCCAAAGTAACAAAATACCATAAAAATAAAGAAAACAAAGGCCCAAAGAGTTTACACGCATGCAAAACTGGTTCTTTTCTGACAAGGGTCTCTGCTCCCTACAATAGCTGACAGCAAGATAAATAATTTTGGTAGCACTGGGACATTATCACTGTCTTGAAATGGAACATACAAACAATCCCACAGGCACATTGATAGCAAAGAAAATTGTAAAGCCACTCAACTAAAGAAACTGCACCAGTGCCAGAAGAATCACTAGAAGTATCAATATCATAAGTGACTTGATATTCAGACATTCAAAACCTGCAAACCCACTGGCTTGAGCTGAACATGCTGATGTTGAAAATAATGGTACTGCTAAAGAACACTTCCCAATGTTCATTCCCCAAACTTGACATCTCCTTCCACACACCTTGGAATTCCAAGTCTGGTCTTCAGCTCAGTGCCTCTTCTAACCTCCTCAACTCTCTGTTCCTTTTCTCTTAGCCTACTAAACTTTTGCACCCAAGAAACTTTTAAATGCTTCCTACAACACTGAACATTTACATGTCCAATTCTTCAGCATCCTGCACTCTCCAGCTCCTTATCCATGAACTTCTGAAGCCCGGAAATCTCTGGGTCCTCTGTTCCAAAGAGGCCTCAGCACTTAAAACTTGGAGCCCAGACGTGCTAAGTGCACATCTTGCAGGTCTGTGCCATGGTGCTAAATGAAGCTGGATGGAATCAACAACAGTGTAACCCGCTGCAGCTGGTAACTGGGCTCTGGGAACAGGGAAAATATCAGAGCTCTACACAATAGCCAAAGGGGAAACAGAGAAACCATCTCTCTGTGCCTGTCCTAAACTAGAGACTGGTGATGAGGCTCTACGCATAATAAAAACAAGGCTAAGGAATCATCATAATTTGCATGACAGTTGGGTCAACACATCTTAATTTCAACAGTGCAAGGATCTCTCAACTAAGCCACCAGAGTTCTGCAGAGGGAAGTGAGACTAAGAGACACAATATTCATAGCTCCAGTCTTCCTTCCCAGCAGGCAAACCCCAACACCCGCTACACTGACGTGTCCCACTTTGAGAATGCCATCATGTACAATATTGTGAGTTAATCCATCTGACACATGGGTTTCATCTGCCATGTCCTTTTTCCAGCCCCCAGAATAGAGGCAGCTAAAATCTACTCAGCATGGAGCTGAAATGTCAAACTGACCTCTCAGAAACTCTGAGTTCCTCTGACATGGTTCCAAAAACAATTAGCAAAATGCCTTCAAAAGTACTTATGAATCCTCAAAAAGCCCACAACAACATTCATGCTAAATTAGAATGAAATGCCTGAAGTCATATAATGGTTTGGGTTGAAAATGACCTTAAGATCATCCAGTTCCAATCCCCCTGCCATGGGCAGGGATGCCTCACACTAGACCATGTCACCCAAGCCTCTGTCCAAACTGGCCTTGAACACCACCAGGGATGGAGCATTTACCACTCCTTTAGTCAACCCACTCCAGGGCCTCACCACTCTAACAGCAAAGAACTTCTTCCTTATATCTAAACTGAACTTCCCCTGTTTCAGTTTGAACCCACTCGCCCCTGTCCTATCGCTACAGTCCCTGAAGAAGAGTCCCTCTCCAGCATCCTTGTAGGCCCCCTTCAGATACTGGAAGGCTGCTCTGAGGTCTCTACCCAGCTTCTCTTCTCCAGCCTAAACAGCCCCACTTTTCTCAGCCTGTCTTCATATGGGAGGTGCTCCAGCTCTCAGGTTAAAAATTCTTACAGGATTATTTTCCGGCTGTACTATGTATCTCAGCCTTCCAATCTATCACTTAGGTAAGGTCAAATCCTGACTGTGGCTAATTTCCATCTGATATCAAGGCCTTTCATTCATATTATAAAGTGCAATATCCCTCAAATGTTTTCCAGGTTGGAACTTCGAACCCACACCAAGCTTTGCTGCTGCAAAACTGTCACCCTTTTAACTTTCAGCAACACTGTGTTGCACACCTTTGCCTCTCCACAAATACATCCAAACCCATGCTCAGTGATGAAAGTACCTCTGAGAAGTTCAGCCCTGTTCTTGCCTAAACTACCACCTATTATTAAAAATAAAAACTCTACATTTATTTGAAACTACTGTGTGCCCTTGTTGAGTCATAGTACAAGTGAAGGAAGAAAACACAGATGAAACAAAATGTGAACCAACATGATAAAGATTACTTGAAATACTTTTTGGTTTTTTAATAAACTGAGAAATCCTATTGAACTAAAACTGGCATAAAGACACAATAGGCCACACAAGTTACAGCAGAGAGCAAACTAGGGTGTAGATACACAGAATATTATCTGCTCTGAGTTATCTGTGCATCCATGCACATGAAGATCCATTGACCATTAATGCAAGGTACATTAATTCTCCCATGAAGAAAAAAAAACCCTCAACAAAACAAAGGACTCTTGCCTATCATTTTATCCTTTTGGATTCTAAAAAATGAGAGGGAGCAGAGACAGGTTTTTACAAGGTAGCAGCATGCTATAAATTCATACCTACTTCCTACTTACATCAGCATGCTCACACATTCCTCCTCTCATTAATCTAAACTATAAAGCAACTACACCAAATTTGAATTCTGAGTTAATACGTTTATATTAGTATTAATTGCTTAAATTCAGTTACATTTACTTTGAATGTGAGTTTTAACTTAATGGAATTATTAATTTGAATAACAATGTCTACACAGGAATTCAAATCAGTTTAACAAATCACCGTAATTTCGGTTCTTCGGGACAACCTGTGAGAACAGAACAGCCTGAAGGGAGAAGGTGTGGGAGGGATGCATTAAGCAAATGAACTGTGTTATGTTGCTTAATTAAAAGAATGTTGTGCCCATTTAGTTCTGCAGTGTGGAATTTGGTGGCCATATGAAAAATCAGATCTTTAATTATAGTTGGCATTTCAGAACCTCCTGCTGATTACTACTTTCTTGCTAAATAAAAGTGACCTCATTCCTAAACTTGTCACTGTGAGAACTCTGTTATGAACTGCAAACAAGCTTCTATTTGTTGGAGAGTGGCTCACTAAAAATTCATTGTTTAAAAAATTTAAAGATATATTCAATCCTTAATGTAATGTGCTTTTGATACAAAAATAGTCTTTTGGTTTGTTGTCTTGTGGTAATTGGAATAAAAAGTCAGGATTTCTGGATTTTGTTCTGGCATTGCTTAGCCAATTTTATATTCAAAACTCATTAATTTGAATGGAAATACCACACAAAGACGTAACTTAAAACAAGTGCCACTTTTGCAGTTGTGGATTCATAACTATTCCGTCTCAAAAATGGGTATTGTCTACCTGTAAAATACTGTACTTTTGTGTTCTGCTGACACTGTAGTCACTGACTACACCTCTCTGAACATAAAGATACCTCCTTTCCTTCTAAAAAAGGAACATGCAGATGAGAGGCACTAGGTACACTCTGTTACTGTATGACATCACTGAGACGGTTCAGCTACATTTGCCAAGACAACACACTGCCTATGTCTCACCCGAACAGACCTCCAGAGGAAGAAAAACCCAAAAACCAAAAAAACCAAAACCACACACACACCACAAAACCTTACACATCAGGTTTAAAAATGCACATCCCAAATTTCCTTCAAAATAACATCCACAACAGTTTCACGTCAACATCACCTCCTCTAAGATATTTTCTCCTCTTTGTTTAATGAGAGGAAGTGCTGCCATGTTTCCCTTAACATAAGGTGGTGCGCAAGTCATGTATTTCTTTGGTAGAATCCTTTGCAGTTGCAGAGATCACACAAAAGCCATTTCCCCCTCAATGTTCTCAACAAACAACATACTATTTCCTGGCTCATAGTTTCTAAATTCCATCTTCTTGAATGAGTCGTGTATCCCAAAGAAATGTCTGTCTCCTTCCTGCCAGGGACATACTCTCATTTGCTCCCCCTCATGGGTACTTGATTTTTTTCTTGGCTTTTGGTTTGCATCCTCCTTCTTCAATATGTCTTGGCTTCACACACAGCTGCAACCAGTAAATCCCCAGGTCCCAGCTGCAGCCACTGGCTCAGCCCCCTCTGTACACATGCTTACTCAAGTCTTAGCGCTCATTGCCTCGGGCAACTGTTTGGTTGACAAAGGACTATTTAATGGCTCCTTCTGTTATGGACAGTCAGTACACCCATACTTTTTAGGATGCCTACCAACTGGCCCACAAAATGGAAGATGTAGATGGATGGCAATAATTAACACCACTCAACTTAATACTGTTAATACAGAAAAGACATGCAAAACAACACTTAAAGGGAAATTTGAGGGGGGAAAAAAAAAAATCAAACATGAAACGAACAATAAAGGTCAATTACGCTACTCATGGAAACACTGTGGAGGCAAATTATTTAATGGCTTTTCTGCCCTTGCTAACTGTCACACTACACAGAGGTAGCTAACTAATCCTAACAACCTTTATTTCTGAAACACCAAGAAGCCTGAAGGACTGAATTCCCAGCTAACAGTGTATAGATTTCTCTTACTGCCAGTATCTGCATTCCATCCAATTGTATCTTACCCAATAGGTTTGTGAGCCACAGGGCCAAATCCTCTTTCATCGGCAACAAGTTGGCTTCATGTCTACTTGCAAGCCACTGACTGTATTGATGCATATCAGAGAGGCCAGGCCCACGTGCCTTAGGGCTCAGAGCAGTGCACATCTCTTATCCACTTGCTGTACCTGTTTTATTATATAGTAAAAAGAGAAAAAGAACAAAGTATGGCATTATACCAAATAAAGTTTCATGGGTTCTGTTTTTAGAATTGTAGAAGATAACAACTGTAACTATAAGTCCAAGAAATCAGATGTCAGACAGACAGATGTGGATCTAACACATGCATACATCATGGATGACTGAAGTTTTGTTACGGATCACGCTGCAGGTGATTAAATCACACAGATAAATGACAGCTTCATTTGTACTCACCAAGTTACACGTTGCCAACACATAACCAAATCTTCTGCAAGGCACGATTAAAATAAAATAAAAATAAACATTTTATACAAAGCTAACAACTCATTGCAGGGCCTGATCCAATATCCATTCAAAGTAAATGGAAAGCTTCAGAGATTTTTGGATCAGGACCAAGAAAAATACAGGAATAACTGAGTTACGCTACTACAGCAAACTTAGTAGCAATTAACAAATGCCATTACCAAATGGAATCAGTCTATTCTACAACTTCAGAATAATACAAGACAAAACCCACAGCAAATATATTTACTGAACAGCATATTTCTTCAGAAAGCAGCGCAAGGCAGTGCTGGTCACGCATGCTTCCCATTTCTACCTTTTACACAAATACTCCTCTGCTTCAGCCTGAACTTACCTGCAGCTCAAGTTTCAGTAAGACACTGTGTCGTGCGTTAAATATTAGTTAAGTGTTTTGAGTCTCGCAGCAGCCAGAGACCTTAGGCCCACTGGACCTATACCTTTGCTCCTGAAGGATTAATTTCCCCACCTGTGGCAGAAGTGTGCTAAGTAAAGAAGGTTATTTCTCCCTCTGAAAAATAACCTCAGACCTGGACATTGACACTTGTAGCAATCAGCTCAGATACTTTCTTGCCTGGCTGGCTGTAGCCTGATGAAAGCCCAGTCTCACTAACCAGCACTCCCAAGGTCTTAGATAGGTGGCACTAGACAGACATGAACTAGGGGCAGACATTATGGAAGGCCTACAAGCAACCGTTCTTAGCCTATTATGAACTGGCTGATCTACACCAGCTGTAGTTACACACATCGACTGGCTCCAGCTTGTGATATTCTGCAAACAGTTTCTGTCTGTCCTTTGCATACCTTCCAAGTCAGGTAAGAGGCATTTGTGACTTGAAAAATGACACCACCACCGAACAATTTACGCTATTCCCTTGTGGCCTGGAAAAACAAGAATACTGAAAACAATTCCTTCACCAAAGAAAGAAGAAAATGCTTACTGAATGTAAAAAGCAATTGCCTTTTCATAAAACTGTACAGTAACCAACATTTCCAAACATATGTAAGTCTATTCGGGGTGGTTTAATGCTTACATTAAAATGCTCCAGCATTTTTTAACCATACCCTGGTTAACTAAACTCCTTCTTGGCAAACTCATCTGCTTAAGCTCTTGCTGAGAGTACCTCACCCCAAATCCTGAAGTTTGGCTTGTCCCCGAGATATAAGCAGCTTTTATTGCTAACATACTTCTTACTGAAATTGGACAATTTTTCAGCTAGGAAGGGGAAAAATAGATTTTATCCCCTTTTATAAACACAGATTTATGAATTATCAGTAGATTTTATACTTTCTAAGAAAAAAAATCTTATGTATCAAAGTTCCTTCGAAAGTAAAGGAGTTTAAGGCAGTCTAAAATATGTATTTTAAGCAGAGCTCTATTCTGAAAACTGACTTTGTAAAAATGTCAACTTGGGTTTATGGTTTCCTGGTTAATAAATCCAAATCATGCAATCATACCTGTTCATTTGGGGCAGGGAGAAGAGGGAGGGCTTGAGGGAGGAAGTAGGGGGAGAAGGATTTGACTTGTGCAGCGCTAACAGCCTATCCAGAACATCATTCTCACAATAGAGACCTTCAGACTGGATGATATTAATAGCTACGGAATTACAATGCCAGTATGTCTGAAGTTGCTCTAAGTCACTCAGAACCACGCACCTTGGTGCTTCAAAGCACTGCTTCATTTTGGATGGGAACAGAGGCAAGATGGATAATAGGCACCACCTTGTCTTCAAAGGTCATATGGGAAAAAACAAGTATAAATATCTCAGTCATATAATTTCTTTCCAGAAAAACAAAACAAAACACACAACTACTATTTTTTTTGTCTGATTTCTGCATTCTATTAACTCTGTTGATGTGGTGAGAGCCTAAACTGAAACTAATTTATTCTCCTGAATCACCTTTGAAATGATACTGGCAATACGAAAAGGCAATAAAAAATTACTTATTCCTGAATGTTCACTTCACGCACAACACACAAACTAAAAATACATCCTTTTTTGGCATCCATTTTTCAATTTATTAATACCTACGTATCTAAATATTTAGGAACCAATCTTGCCATTTATTTCTTTTGACATATACATTGGAAAACTATACCTGGGAAAAAAAAAAAGGAAGCACCATTGTACCAAAGGAATCAATCAGACACTGCACCACTTTATTGGAAATAATTTAACAGCTCATACATGTTTTGGGGAGGGGGGAGGGAGTGTTATACTACATGATCCCTGGAGGTTCCTTACAACCCAAGTTATTCTCTAATTTTGTATTTCAAAGATGCACACTGGAATAATCACCATGGGACCCTAAGCAGGGCCTGCCCTGCCAAGAATACCACACATGGCACATATACTGAGCTAGGTCGTGTTAAGAGGAAAACTGCGGAGACACCTTTTTGTTCCACCTCAGGAAAGGCCCACCTACCTGATCACTTCCAAGACTACAAGTTCCATAGGGCACTTCAAATATGGAGCTAATTAATAACCAACAATATTATAATATGCCTGACAGACAGCCAGATTTGATACAGGATGCTGCTACTGGTGGGGCAGAAGTAATTCTAAGGTCTGAAAGTTGCCTTTCTTTAAGATTAGAGCAAAGACGGGGAAGGCTGCTGGAGCAGCTACATGGAGGCAGTTTGGGTTTCCCTATCAGGCTGTGAAACAAGCACTGCAGTCTGTTCATACTTCACATTTTCATGGTGATAGCACAGAGGATTCAGGGATTTGAGATGTTACTTCAGCTTCTCTCTAAAATACAAGCTGTCTTGAGATATATTTCATACTCACCTACCTCTTGTTTGGTAAAACTCAGCAACCAGGCTGTGTGAAGGTCTCAAAGAACTTCTGAGACTCATGAAAGGAAGAAAAGTGGGAGAACAAAGAGGCTGGATTTCAATGGATAGATGGGTGCTTTAGTTTCAGAGTAACTGTGGTAGTGGGAAGAGAGAAGATACAGAAATAAGAAGGGTATTCTAAGGTAGTTTTACTAGAACACAAGTTCTCAGAACAGGAAACTAGGAAAGATAAGGAAAGGCAGACAGACAGGTGACAAAAGTCTCTAGAAGCTGAAAAATTATTCCAGCATCTCTATACTGCTACTAGTCCATGATACCTCAGGGCTGAAATACCTAAGCGTCATTAAAAACATTCATCTCCTTCATCAACTGTAATAGCCCATACATTAATGATTGAAACTGTCATCACATACTAGCCAGGATCTGTGAAGAAGCTGAACTGGCTTAGGTGGAGGTGACAACAGTTGGGTCCTGAGCTAGTCAAGACCCCTTTGAAGATTCAACCTGAAGTCAAGGCAAGGAGGCTCTTGATTCTTTACCATCAACTCACTTCCTTAAAATGTCTCAACATATTTATTTTCTGGTGAACCGAAGATAAGTTTAACAATTCATCAGTGAGCAATCTGGTCAGATTTTTAACTTGCCACCGAGGTGGACAGTAGCGTTCAAGGACACATCACCACAGCTGAGGCAAATCCCTGGCTCCTACAATTTCATCCCTTCCTTTTGGCAGGAATAAGGAATGAATTAAGTAGCCAAAAAATATTGGTTTTCCTAATCTCACTACTTGCTAACAACAACGTCAAATCATCATATATACAGCTCTTTGAAACCAGCCAACACAAACACATCAAATATTTTACAGAATTTTACACTCCTCTATAAACTGTTGAGGCTGACATGATATGCAGAAGCATTTTCAAAACTTACCTCTGAATGCCTTGTTCCTCAAAAAGCAGCTTCTTCCCCCTACTATTCTGAACGCAGACAAGGAAAGGTCTTCAACTACTTTTCATTCTGTTTTGTCACAGGTCACATTTATGCAGCACAGCCTTTTTTTTCCACCTCTCTAAACAAGAGGATGACATCTCAAATTCTTAGACTTCTTGTCTAACTGAAGAATTCAGTGTGGGATAGTTTACAGTACACCCAGTGACATGTAACAGACTCGACACACTAGAAGGCTATATTTGTCTCTGCTTGCTCCTACCAAACAGTGAAGTTTTTATTTTGCTTTACAGTAGTACATTTAGTTTTCTGTGTATTGTAGCTCACCACTTGTATTTTGCCAGCAGTGTAACTTACACTACCTGCTGATTGTTGTCAGTGATCATCAGGGGAAAGCAATGAGCATCAAACAAGCCATCTTCTGTAATTCCACTGCCTTTTGTTGGGGCTAACTGGTAGAACAAAAGGATTCAAGAATGATACACTCTGTACTCAAAACACACAGGAGGCAAGGACTGATCCAAAAAGCAAAACTGGCTGCACAGTTAGACACTCACAGTTGCAGATCCATGGATTCAATCCCATTTCCTATTCCAACCACCTTTCTTACCAAGTATGATCAGGAGGAATAAAAACATATACAGAAAAGTATGTGTGTACGCATAGATACACATACACAGAAAACACATGTTCCACCCTTTGAGTTAATCATACAAAACAGTGACGTTTTACTCCAAATTACCCATTCAGTTCCAGGATATGGACACAGTGGCTTGCACTGAGTAGCTGCTGGCCCTGCAGTGCTCTCTGTATTACATGAGTTTCATTGTCGCTGCAGGCTGTTTCCTAATCACAACACAAGTGTTAGTTCCCAACCAAAAGGAGGCTGAAACAGCTCCTTTTAACTTGCTACTAGATATAATCCTTCCAGGTCAGGGATGAAGAAGTCTTGCTCAGCCACTTGTTCTTGATGAGTTGGGTTAAGAATTAGCATAGAAATTCAGTATTCAGTGCAACAAGTGTTTTTCTTTGTATTTAGTTAGAAAAGATTAAAACAATATTAAATGTATCTATAGAGGGGAAATAAATAAATCATAAGGCATATGCAAAACTCTCTGTACAGAGTCCTACAAGATGTACTCTTTGCACCATATACCAGCTTGACTGTGACACTGTGTCACAGACATTTGCTCTAATCCACTCAGGTACTGCCTCCTAGCAGGCAAGCTAATCCACTGGCTCTGTCCATTTGACAGCCAAACCAAAGTTCTCCAGGACTGAAGATCTGCACATGTGCCAATTCAGTGGCCTACTTGCTCCACAAAGCTGGAACAACTGGCAAGAAGATGGCATAACTCTGTCTTGGACACCAAGTTCAAAGACTATTTCACAGAAACCTCATGGAATTAAATATGCTGGTTCTAAGCTTGTGAAATGATGTCTCTTGTAGTATCACTGAGGCAGCGCATCAGCCATCAGTTGTGGAAGAAACAAAACACCCAACTGTGTGCATGTCACAGTGTACTGTCTGTGGTAGAGAGAGCAGACAGCAACTTAGGGAAAAGCAGCAAGAGCTTTACTGTGAAGGAACTGGAACACTAGACTGCACATTGGCTTTGACAGAGGGGTATCAGCAGACAATCTCCTGCTGTCTTAGAGAGAAGGTAATGCTATTGGAAAGAAGCCATCCTGGAAAGAGAGGAGACAGAAGATCAAAAGCCAGAACAGAGCTCATGAGTATCTGGCAAGGGTCTCTGCTGGATCTCCCTGCTAGTTCTAATCACCTCAAGCAGATGGAAAAGAACAGAACTTTGAAACATTACTGGAGTTTAACTGGACTGTGTGAAGCATTTGCTCACTGGAACTGCAAGTTGGGTGCAAAAGAGGCTTAAATAAAATACCCAACATTCATAAACAGATTAAATTGCAGCAACAAAACGCACATTTGTGCAAGCAGAAATGAGGCTGCCCACAATTTGGGACCCATACTTGCAATCACCACTTTCACATCAGCAAGTGCCAGTTTGACACATGTAGCTGTGTCAAAAACTGATTTCAGTTTTCCTGTCTCAGAATTAGCATATTTTTCAGATTTGGAGAGTATATCATTAGTCCACAGACTAGAGGTTGCTCTTATATTTCTACCCCCCCACCCATATACATATGTATACACAAACATATATGCAGAAAAGGGGGGGGGGGGGGGGGG
>NW_009920596.1:0-2532 GCF_000696875.1 Nestor notabilis | reverse complement strand
GGGGGGGCAGGGGGAAGATATATGAATGGCTCCCTTTGAGAGCCACAGGGGTAACTAACAACTTCTGCAATTGCATTTTTAACATCAAGAAACTGTTCCCTGTGGTGAGATCTTCTAGACAGTGAAATCGTTTCCCCAGGTGAAACCACAAAAGCTCCCCTCCTTGAAATCCTTAAAATGGACCAAAGCAAGCAGTAGGTGAGAAAAAAGAAAAAAAGGGGGGAAAAAGCCAACAAAATCAAAACAAACAACAAACAAGAAAAACAAACACAACAACAAAAAAACCCCCAGAGACCTATCATTCACTGGTAGATGCCACTTAATCTTTACCACCTACAATTTCCAGTTTACTACAGAAATCACTCATTTTTCTCTTTTACATATGTAAACCCAAACACAAGCACTTTTAAAGTGAGTCTGCTACTACATAGCATAGCTCCTCGTCAAAAAGCTATTACAGAGCCTTCCCTTCTATAGGTCATTCTTAGCCACATCACCCTAAATACAGGTATCTGTAACTTAGTTTTCTCCCCGTCATAAAGCAGCAGATAAAACATCAGCTCACAAAGGCAGCAAGCATATTTTTCTAAGGAAATTCAATTTTTCTAGTTATTTTATTATCCTTATAAACTATACCACAACCAATTTAGGCCAAGGTTTCTGGATCTTTCCCAGCTTGACTCAGAGCACGCTGTATATGCTGGGAGCAGGGGGAAGGGCACTGGAGGGGAATCACCATCTGAAACTCATTAATCAATTAGAATTTTTAAGGGCTTACATCGAAATGCGATCTACGCTGATAAAGTAAACTTTCATCACAAGAAGCCTTTGTCTTTTACATTATGAATATACATGTTACTAATGTGTGCAGTACTTCAAGTGGAGGATGGAGAACCTGGCACAAGAGCTCAGAGATACTTTAGACCTGTAAGGTCCTTGGTCTGAGGCCAGACCAAAACGGAGCTAACCACACTTAAAAATCTGAGCTAATGATTGGAAGACTAGACATTTGCAGGACTATGCCTAGTAGAAACAATCCTGTTGCCTTGATAATGTCTCCTCTACCAAAAGAAAGGCAAAAAGTCCTCCTCACTCAGACCAAAACAAAGCTTTAAGAGTGTTCAATATTGATTTGCTCATAAAATTGTAACTTCTGGAAGCTGAGCCGGATTCCTAACACAGCCCAAAAACTTTCAAGTTGACTTCTCTTTGCCTGGCTCTTACTGTATGTTTTTCTGCTTGGCTAAGCAAAATAGCCATTAAAAATAAGTACAAGAAGAAGTTTCAACTTCTACCAGCTAGAAAAGGAAATATATATTCAAACTGATATATCACATCTTACAAGGAATATAAGCTCTTGCTGCAAGCACATTATGCAGGCAGTAGTACAAGCTCACTCCCAATCATCAGCTTTGCTTTTAATCATGAAGTTCCATTCCTAAGTCCTGTCCTGAAATTAGTGTGAAGCTTAACTGAGAGGTGTAAAGTGAAGCTGAAGAGGTACTCTGGATAGCAAATGGGCCAATTTAAATAAGCATGTGGGTAAAATAAACAGAGTTACCAGGTAAGTTAGTAGTCTAAAGTCAGTAAGTGCTAGAAATTGAGAGTAGTACTGCCTTTTCCTCATCTCACCACCTCCATCCAGGTTTGGTTGTGGTTCCAACTAGGGCACCACAGTATAATGATGATGATCAGATGGCCTGCATCTGATACAAATTGAGGAAAGTCAGCTAATTTCCTATTAAATCACAGTCCACGTCACAAAACCATTACACTTGACACTGCATCTACTGCACAGTGAAGAAACCATCCATAATTTAACGTAGCTGGAACCCAAAGAATACTTTTTGTTGTTCATTTTTAATTTCCAAGTAACATCAGAAGTGTGCTGGAACTGCACTGGGGAGCCTGCAGCACATCCTTCCTGGTACCCCAGCCGCCCTTCTCCCCTAGGAGCTCACAAAACCAGTGGGCTCTACTGACACCCACCATTGCAGGAAGATAGATAAGGATAAGCAAGGCAATAACCTTCACTTCTTATATGCAAAACACTACTGAGGAAGAAAAGTCCTCTTACAGTCAAACTCTACCTTCCTGAGATTTTAATCTAAAGCCTGAAGAAGAAAGCAAGAACCTGAAAGGGCTGATTTCAGTGCGAGAGAGGGTCTCCTCCCGCCTGCCCTTCGGACCCAGCAACCCAGGGCTACGCGGGATAAGCCTGAAACTGAGAAGAGGAATGAACAGAGCAAGTAGGAACTCCCCGAAAGCCGGGATGGAAACGCGCACACCGCCTACCAGGAGGACCCCCTCCTCGCACCGAACGCCCGGCAGCCGCCCCCCGTCTCACCCACCGCGGAGCCCGGCTCTGTGCGGCGCCAGGACGCGTCCGTCCTCCTCGGGGCCCCTCTGCTGTAAGGCAAAACTAGTAATGGCTTTGCCATCAGTGCTGGAGGCGCTACTCCCAGGTCTGCCCCTCCGGGGGCAGGACCAAGCAAAATATGCCGCGGGATGGCCCCCGGGAACCAACCGATC
>NW_009920595.1:0-55638 GCF_000696875.1 Nestor notabilis | reverse complement strand
TGTGATTGGTGACATGAATGTTTCTGCACTCTAAGCCCTACAAAACTCACCGCAATTAATTCTTCACGCACATGGTAGGAGCCAGGGGGATACACGGCGCTGATGAACGTGCTTGCATGGGGAAAAGCATTCAGGGGTCCCAGTAGCACTTTTCTCAGTTGATGGTGCATGTGGGAGCCTTCCAGTACCTAAAGGGGCCTACAAGAAAGCTGGAGAGGGGCTTTTTTCCTCACATCCAGCATGAATCCCTCCTCTTCTAGTTTAAAACCGTTACCTCTCGTCCTGATGTTAGCATCTCTGCTATTTGGAGGACTTAGCATTTCCACACTGAACATGGTGCAACTGGAATGAAATGTTAAGGATGGGAGAGATCCAAAAAAAAGGCATACAGATCCTCTCATTTTCACCTCTAGCTCTGTAAGAAAATAATCTATAAGATCTGCAAAAGTCATTCCCTGGGAACGAGTTTGCCTCCAGGGGAGCCGGTCCGTGTTGCCAGATTCAGTCACAATTCCAGGACACGAGTTCCTATTGATCCTGACCAGTACTGGATATATACCAATCTATATACTATTACTTAAACTATATATTCACCCACTAAGAATAGGAACTCACAGCTGAATTAATACGTTTTGTTTTGGCCTTGCACTGTAGGATTTACTTTTGTGTTGCAAGCAGGATTCCCTGGACACTGATACTTGTCCCCTGGCACAGATGATGTCCTGCCAGATGGAAAATCTGTCAACATTTGTTTGGGTAATGAAGTCTTTACAAATATTTGTCTCATTGCCATAGTTGTTTGGCACAGACAGCAGAAAATGCAGGAGCTTCACTCATGCATAAGGATTCATCTGCTTACACTACAATTTAAGGGGTGAAGAGTCATTAGGAGAAAAGGAACGCTCCAGATGTTCATGTAGCTTGTGTAGACAAGGGTTAACTCTGCTGGGCTTTCTGTCATCTGCAGCATTTTCCTACTTTGATCAGAATTTTATGTTCAGAAAGAGTTAGAATTTTACACCATATTAATTTAGTTTCATGTGTGCTCTGCTCAGTTGTCAGCCAAGAAGGAAGCATTTTCTCATGCACAGCTGATGAGCATGGCTCTAAGTGTTTCTGTCAATTTATAATCTGTAGCTGATCACTTCGGGGCACAGTATCTTTAGCATCTGTTAACAGCAAAAGCAGAGGTTTTGGTTATCAACACCTTATGGGGACATCATAAATACTGAGATGATTCACCAAGTTCTAATTGTTTTCTTGACACTTTTTATCATACAGGTTCATAGCCAAGAACATTATGAAGCTGCAGCGTCTGGGGATAACCCATATTCTGAATGCAGCAGAGGGGAAGTCGTTCATGCATGTGAACACCAATGCAGAGTTCTATGAGGGCACGGGCATCAGATACCATGGGATTAAAGCTAATGATACGCAAGAGTTTAACCTCAGTCGCTATTTCGAGGAGGCAGCTGATTTTATTGAGAAAGCACTGTCCCAGAAGGATGGTAAGGCAGACTGCAATCTTTCTATCATGTTTTCTGGCTACTGTGTATGTTCCTTAGCAATTTATTTTACTGTTTAAAATGGCTCTTTGCTCAGATTATCAGATGAACATCTAAGCCAGGAATTCAGATCAAGGCTCTGTACCAAAGACACCAGAATACACAATAAGACATCTTAATCTTCTGTCTATACGCGTAGATCTCCATCATATGGCAAATGGAAGTCTGTCACTGTAGAGGTGACTTTGAAGCTGTTGTGTCCTGTAATACTGCCTTTCTTGGAAGATGTGTCCTTATTTTTCCATAAAAGTGGTGGATCACATGCAAAATCAATTTTAGAAAAAAAGTTCAGGACCTGGAAGGTGTTTTAGGACTCTAGGGATTACAAAGTAAAGGCAGAAGGGATACAAGTAATGCATTGCTGAAGACTGCTCACAACCTGGGGCTTTTCCAGATGTACAGTAAAGGAAGGTAGAGATTGGCCTTAGAATTTGTAGTACATTGAGTCATTATATTATTTTATGTGATGATGACCTTTTTATTCCCACAGGATTGCAGGAAGGCTAGAGATGAGATTTGCAATGTTGATTGCCACATTTCTCTCCTGTGTGTTTCCTCAGAGCAGAAACCCCAGGACATAGTGCAGTGGGCCAGATGGTGTTTGTTCTGGCTGTTTCAGTATACCAGTTATTTCTACGCAAGCTTAATTTCTTTCTTGATTCATGACTGAACATGGAAGGGGAGGACCAAGAACTCCCACAACTCTCTTAAGTTCTTTCTCTGAAACGGGCAAAGGGAGTACACGAGCTGAGATCTGCTTTTGGCAGATGGAGAAACTTTACCTCCCGTTTGGTGGAGCATTGTAACTCACTGCACAGCTCGCAGTGGAGGAGTTCAGCAGTGCCATGACTGCCTCTGCTCAATTTGATCTAAACAGTTGGAGAGGCAATCTGAATTTACAGTAGCAGTTCTGTTTGCTCATTCTGTCAGTCTCAGTAGTTGTCTACCCTGCCTGCCACTGTGTTCTGACAGTGGTAGACAAAGAGGAACTTTGTAGCTGGGTGATCATGGAGCCAGTTTTAAGATTAACTTGCTATTGCACTTTGATAGTTTTGTTTGATGCTGAAATGTAGAGTAAAGATAGTGAAGAGGATGCTGTAATATTTCCCTTTGGTTTCATTTAGCTTTCTAGTTGCATGAAGTTCTAAAAGGCAGCCCTTAAGACACTGCCTTTCACAGAGCTAGAAACCCTTTTGCTTCCAGTCATGTGCAGAGGGGAAGTCAATTCTCTTGTACGTATATGATCAAGAATCTCTAAATCTTGCTAATTTAGCACTAGAGAACTGTTGAGAATGCCTTGTTTTAGCTATTGTAATGTGCTGCTGGTGAGAAACTTGCCTTAAGCTGAGAAGCCTCTGCAGCTCAAGGCAAACATGGTAACAGGCTTTCTGTTGCTGTGGTTCAAAACAAGTTGTGGTTATGATGCCAGTGCGTGTGCTTAGTTCATGAGTTCTCTTGTCTCAGAAACAGATTTACTCTGGAGAGTAGCCTGGGGCTGTATCTCCCACTGCATTTGAAAAGGGGAAAATTTTTGTGTCTGGAAAAGCAGGTCAAAGAGGAAGCAGCTGAGAAGCAACAAAATGAGTTAGATCTCCGAAAGGCAGCAGTGGCCTGCTTCATTACTGTTGGTTACGATAGTGGGTGGCGAGTGGATTGAGAGCAGCCCCGAGGAGAAGGACTTGGGGGTGTTGATTGACGAGAAGCTCCCCATGACCCTGCAGTGTGCACTTGCAGCCAACGCAGCCACCGGTGTGCTGGGCTGCATCAAAAGGAGTGTGGCCAGTGGGTCACGGGAGGTGATTCTCCCCCTCTACTCTGCTCTCGTGAGACGAGCGGGACAAACATCAGTGAGTTTAAATGGTTTGAGAGGAGCATCCATAAATCATAATTGTTAATATGCTTTATATCCTAACTATTTCATGTCGCTTTTCATACGTATATTGCAGAATAAGCCAAATTATGACCTGTCTTCCCTGCAGGACAAGTGTTTGTGCATTGCCGTGAGGGCTACAGCCGTTCTCCTACCCTGGTCATTGCCTACCTCATGCTTCGCCAGAACATGGATGTCAAGACTGCGCTGATCACGGTCCGGCAGAAGCGAGAGATTGGCCCCAACGATGGCTTTCTGAGGCAGCTCTGCCAGCTCAACGAGCGCTTGCTGAAGGAGGGCAAACTGAAGCCCTAGAACAGCGCACGCGAGTATTTTTCGGAGTTTCTCAGAGGATGTCTTAGATGCTTTAGATTCTCAGCCCCCAAGCACCAAGCTCAGTCCTTTACTGTGAGGGAGACAGAATTCCTGCTCTTGTCTAGTGAAAGTATCTTTTTCAAACTCTGGGTCTGTCTTTCAAGAAGGCACAAAATTGTGTCACAACGAAGAGGTGTTTTTAGAGGGGTAACTCCAGTGACAGCAGCTGTCTTCACACATACGCCAGAGCCCCCTGCAGACTCTGTAGCATCTGTGCTTTGCATTGACATTGAGTGTGATTTATTTAAGCCTTGTCTTTCATCCCACCAGTGCACCATTTTCTGAGAGCCCCAACACATCACTCACTCTTAATTGAAGTACTGTATTTTCTAAAGCTTCTTCCCATGCACACAGTGCCTAAAGTTTGAGTGCAGGAGCTTCAAGGAATGGAGAAGCATATATACAAATACACAGAAGCACTCGCTTGTAAAATGAAGTGTATGCAGTGTTGTGTTTAGTGTGGATTTATGCAATACACAGTGTGTGGTAGTAAAGCCATTCAGAGCCCAATCTTGATGCACACTGTATTTCCAGGAGTATTTGTACCTCTTGCTCTGGTGATTGACATGAAATAGTCTGATCCTAAATGCTCTTTTATTTTTGTTTTTAACTCATACTAGAAAACAAAGTCAAGAGCAAATGTTGAGGAAAAAACTTGAGCAAGGAATTAAAAATGGTTTGTATTTAGGAGTGCTTGTACTGGATGTATGATAAAGTCCTTAAGTATCAGAATATAATGGCTCCTGAGGCTTGTATGGAATTACAATGTCTCTCTCCCTTCTTTCCTGTCACTGTTTATGAACATAGGATGGAATGACCACATATGCAGATTACTTCCAGTAGGACAGCACAGCTGTGCCTGCAAAGCAGTTTGCAGAAGTATACTCAGGAGTTCTTGGATTGCTTGCATGGTGTGATTAAGCAGAAATGAGCATTGTTCCATACCACACTGAATAGGAAACGTTTCCTTTCTGTTAAAATAAATGTCTTCATTCTGTTTGACATAAAGTTGAAACGAGTCATTGCAATATTACGAGAGGGAGCCTTGTTTACAGTATGCCTGGTGGTGTGTAGATGTGTACCTGGGAGTTATAGCACAATATTAATGCAAAGGATCTTCTCTATGAAGTCAGAATTGTTGGTTAAACTAACAGAACTTGAGATACGTGTTCCCTTTTTATCTGTACTTTAATGTGGTTCTAGATGAGAAATCTTAACAGTATCTTAAACAAACACTGTTGTATTTGTAACACATGTAAGCCAGGATCTAGTTTTGTATATTCAGCTCACTAATCAAAAATCACAAAGGACCTACATTGTTTTGCTTCTGGTTGTTGGGGTTGTGTGGTTTGGGGGTGGGAATCCTGCATAGCTGTATAACTTCCTTGACATTAAACTTCTGAAGTGAGTATTCTGGTTGAAGACCAGGCTTATTTCTCTTTCCTTGCACAGGATGGGAACTGGCAAGTCTAGTGTCTTTTCTCTTATGTGTCCTTTAAAGGGACAACTGGGGAACACTCTCCATAATGTTCTCTGTCATCTCCCTACAGTCAGTATTTAGTGCTTGCTTTGAATCGGGATGGATCACTAGTAAGGAGCAATAGTTAGTTCCATTACCCATATATCAGTATTACACACTCATACACTGTTAGATCCCATTTTATCAGTATTAAGTGAATAGCTTCTTCAGAATTCCCAGTTACTAATTCCGTGCTGTGTAGCTTGGGGAATAGGAATACTGGCCTTATCTTTTCCACTCTGCTGACTTTTCCATGCTACAGTCTTACTTATAAATCATGCTTTTAAAACTTTTACTGTGGGCATAGAATTTCTCTTTCTCTGATGTCTCACACCATGGATTCCTAATATCTGTCTGCACTACAGGGAAGAAAAAGGAACTTCACAAGCACGTACTTTGTCTTTGACCTGTTACTTAGAAGTCAAAAATTCCAGTCCATTAAAGAGCCAAGAAAACATTAGGCATTAAACTTTTGTTACTCTTCCATAGATTGAAAGAAGGCTGATAGTTGTCAGATTAAACCAGAACACTTAGTAAAATGGAGTCTGTTCACCTGTTTTTGTAAGAAATGCTGACAAATCAAGACATAAAGGAATTTGCTCTTATATTGAAGATATTCTTTGAATTCATAGGACACTGCTCACTTCTAATGGCAACTTCAGTGCTAATCTGGCCCATTTAGCTTAGTGTAACAGAAATGATTTAACAAACATCTTCTGATAGGAGGGTGGAGAGAAATAAGACAGTGCTATAAGTTGATTTGACTATTGAGCTGTCAGATGGTATATCCTATTTTGAGTTACTGGTGGGTGACTCAGTAATGAAGCCATTCCTAGCTCTGCTTTTAGAGTAGGCTAAAAATAGTTTAGAATGTCAGTCCACTGCTCCATTAATGGACCACAGCCTGCCTCTTGTAGTCTTATCTTCCTGTTTGAGTACAGCAATGTTTCAAATTCTTCTCGCCTGTTCTAGCAGGGCAAGAAGAGCTTGTGTGCCTCAAATGCATTGTCATACGCTGTGTACTTCTAAATCTCATTTTCTGATTGCAGAAGGAAAGTTTGTATAAAATGGGAATGAGAACTTACTTTCTAGCTAGTACAAAACCCAGAAAGTACTGGCAGAAATGCACCTTTTTGTCCTTTTGAAATGTGAGATGTTCCTCACAAACATGCTAACTGGGGAAAGTATCTTTTCAAATCACTGTTTGTTGCAACACTTGTTTTTGGAGTTGAAACCTCTTGGTTATAGCTAAAATAGCGTGATGTGTTTATCCTGAAGAGCAGCGTGGTGCTGCTTGTGTAGGTAGCACTCTGGAGAAGGGATGGAGTTTCTGTAAGAAAGATAGGCATCTATGACAGAACAAATGTGTCTACCATGTAAAATCCAGCACAATGAAAGAAAAAGCAATAGCTATGGGGTTTTGTGCTTAGGAGTTAGTGAAGTTGAAGAGGGGCAAGAGTGGAGGTGAGAAGCTATTAGCATTTTATAGCAAGGTACAAAGAGGAACCTCCAGATAGAGCAAATGATGATATATGTAAAACTAAATTCACTTCCTAGTCAGGCTGAACTGAATCTTTCTTGGCCTTTCCATAAGCACAGGGGAGAAGTTTGTAACTAAAAATTCAGATTCAAAGCAAACATCATGTTTTCTGAGTGCTTTCTTCGTCCCTTGGTCTTGCAGCTGAGACTCCAATGTTGACAAAAGAGCAGGAGCTAGCATCCAGCTCGGAACCACAGGTATTGGCAGAACACACGTGAGACAGTGTTGCAGTATGTCACTCTGGAAAAGTGACTATTCCATAAGTTTCAAACTTAGAATGAATAGCATGGGAATGCAGGGCTAGCAGCTATTATCTGTTGGATTCTAATTCCCTTTTGGGATGTTGAGCCTGTGTTAGTATTGGCCACGTTTTTCTCCTACAGCCTGACAGAACTAGAAACAGGTTTCCCCCCATTTTTGATCCTGGTTCTGCTAGTTGAGTATTTCTAGCACAGATGGACAGTCTCATGGACTCTCAGTACAGCACAGAGGCTTCTTCTAAAGTGACTTTCTGGGCTTTGCCAGTGAGTAAAACCAAAACTAGAATAAGCCTGAGCGGTCTCTTCTAAGGATTTGTTCATGAGAATTAGTGTTCTGTCCATTTCTTCCATTTTGCAAATAAATCCTGAAAATGAATTAAGCTGTTGTGGGGTTTTGTAATTCCAGTTCCCCTGTGCCAAGGTTCCTGGCTGGCTGACTCACCAGATGGAGCTGTAGGCTTGTTATTCTTCTTTAGATAGTCATCGTTCCAGCCCTGAACAGTGCTCCTGTGTAAATCTAATGTGCTCCTGTCCTGTCGCTGGAAAGGCAAACCAGCACAATGATTTATCAGTGCATTTGCTGGGCTCTGCTGGGAGAACACCAAGATTCCATTTAGTCTTGGCTGCTTGGAGGAGATCACACCACAGCATTCCGGCTGATTCACATGGTAGTACATGACTCAGCAAGGAGACAGATGAAAGTTGCTTGGGCCAGAGTGGCTCAGCAGCAGCTTAGAACTGTCTGAGAAGCAAAGAAGTTATTCTTGAACATGCCAGAAGTGATTCCTGTGGAGTGTGTAAATTGTAAACTGCTGTCCACAGATTCCAAACAGCACCTTGGCAGTACCCCTTGGCCAGGTATGGGCAGAGGTGGGGTGCACAGTGAGCACCAGATGTTACAAGTGACAGAACTGATTTCAGAAACTGGTTTGTATGTTCATGCCTTTAGAGTAAGGGGTACAGCATTGCAGTGCAATCACAGCAGGACACAGTCTGAGCCCAGAAAGCAGCAGCAACACAGTCAGGCTGAGTATGTGATGCCAATTTGTTCCTTGTATCTTCTCTCCTGATACATCTGGTTCCTTCTTAGAATGCCTGTAGGATTTGGATTCTTTTCTTGCCTCTCTTAGGCTGCCCTCCTGGCCTGGGGACAAGGAGTTTTAAGCCAGAGGCTAAACAACACTCCTGATATCACATTCACAGTTTCTCAGGTATTATTTCTCCCAGTGGGCAATACAGGTAAGTGTTAAGACACTTACAGAGGGGATTGTTCAAGTACTTAGAGAAGCTGCATCAAGAAAAAGGTTACGTTTTATGTGACAGTTGATTACCGTAAATATGGTTCTCTGTAGTAGGCCCGTAGTGCCAATGACAGCCTTTGGAAATACTCACTACACAGACATTAAGTGAAAAGAAATGAACAGAAACTGAGCTGAGAGATACAATTCTGAAGGCTTTTAACTAGGAGAGTGAATAGGTAACAGTGGTTCAGTGATTACCAGTACTCCATTTTCTCCTGCTCTCCTGTTGTGCTTTTCAGCTGTACATTGTGCCACAGGCTGTGATCTCACTTTGGACGGGGTCACTAGTGGTGAATACCAATACAAGGTGGTATTCCTATCTGACAAGAGTGGTATGGTGCGTCCCTCCATAAAACAGAGTCATTTCTTAGACCGCTGTGCAGAACAGGTATGCTGAAGTTCATCAAACTCAGTACCACTAGCACATCTGCTGCATCTGCCTGTGTGCATGTTAGGCTGAAGAGGTGAAATGTACTCAGGTCATTGCTGCTGCTGAAATCTATTATTTATCATCAAGGTGACCACAAGGGAGAATGCACCTGCACTTTAACCTCAGTGACACCCCTTTTCCCAGGTCAGGGAAGTCGTCAGAATGCAGTGCAAGCCTTAGGTAAAGGGTCTTGTAGCATTAGAGGAAAGGCAGACAGTGAATCTCTTCTACAGTGAGTATTTTTCTGAGGATGTATGTGACAAACATCGTAGTAACACACATGGGTGTCCCTCTACTGCTTCAAGCAAACATTTTTGCTTGCAGTAGCTATGGTGAGCTCAAAGAAATGATGCAACTCTCAGCACTATCATCTGATTTTTGCAAGGAAGAAGAATACCAGAGATGAGATTTTAAAACATGACACATGAATACATTTTGGGCAGAGGTGCAATAGACATAAGGGACATCAGTTCTCTCTTTTTGTTGGTTGCATCATGAGTGGAAATCAGTCTGGTCATGTTCTTGTGTTTGAAATAAGCAGATGTCCTATATTCAACACTTGTGCAGAATGTCAGCAGTTGTAGTATGCAATAAGAAAGAGCACATCCAAAAGCACTATGTACAACATCCAGGCTGTTTCCCCTAACTAACATATGCCAAGTAGCTTATTTTTTAAGGAAAACCAAACAAAACCCTTCTCATGTTGCAAAGCAGCGTTTTCCTGGTTCCTCCAGGATATTTGTGAAACAAAATGTAGAGCTCCTTGTTCTGTAAAGGGAAAAAAAAGCTACACCCCTCCACCCCCAGTAATGTGCCTGCAAAGACTGAAAAGCAGAGCAGTATACACTGAACTACAGCTTTAGGTTTGCTTGCTTTGTACCGGGGCAGGAGGGGAAGAACAACAGTAAAAGTACAAAGTCTGAAAAACCTTTGGAAAAGACAATAGCCAAAGATGCCGACGTGGAGGTAGAGGCAGGTTTTAATTACACCATTGTTAGAAAGAAACTGCAGAGAGCTTGTCAGCTCGCGATTCATCCTGGCTTGTCAGTCACCATTGTTGCCAGGCACAAAACTGGACACATCTGAGAAGTTTTGACATAGAACTTGTAGAATATTGTTCACTAACCCACCCCCACACACCCATTTTATTTCACACTGACAAAAGCTGAGATGAATGAGTTGTTGTCTGGCCCTTCCCACTTTGCATAGTCATTGGCTGGCTTGGTTCTAAAAAGGATTTAAAAAAGGGGAATAATGTGCCTTTGCCTGGGATCTGAGACTGTCAGGGTGCTGAAAAGCTAATCTGTGAGCTGCCACCATGCAGATCTCCTGGGCTGTGTGCTCTGTCTGTGTCTTAACACAAATGGCATTTCGGTGTGTGGAAGGGTGGCAAGTGTTTAAAAATGATGCGACAGAAATCATTCCTGAGATCACCGAAAACACAGAGACACCGATGGAGCAGACTGTCAGCAACAACAACACAATGAACCAGGCAAAGCATGGAGGAAGACACATCCAGCCAGCTCCAGACCCTAACGGTAAGAAGAAACCAGCAATATTATGGGTTTGAACCCTAATAGACAGTTTGCAAAAGAATACTTGTTCTTATACATTTCTGATTTATTTAATATATATACTTAATCAAAACTTGAGGTGTGGACCTAATGCTGTAATTGATAGGGAGTAATACCTACTGTAGAAGGATCCATGTAAACATTAGAAGGGATGCACTGGGGTTTACTGATGAAGAAAGTGTTCTACCTGTTGAACAGTCCTTAGGTGCTACAATTGGCATTCCCGGTTTGCCCACCTGCTCTCTGCAGACACAGCTCCACTGCAGAAAACCTGCAGGAAATATTACTTAGATTTCTGTGTTTCGAGCTTACAAGCACTGGGAGGAATTTCACAAAACAACTTTCTGATGTCAGGATGGGGCAGTGGGTTGACAGTGGAGATTATGTAAATTCTTAATCTGTAGAGGGAGTCACACTAGTGATGCCAAAGATCACACAGCAGAAACGGCGCACGGAGGTTGTGTTCAGCTAGAGGAGTGCACTGCTCACTATCCTTTGCCAACAGCCAGATTTCTAGCCACATCCCAGCAACCAAAAAACCTGTTACAATTAAAACACTCCCAAGGGCAATTCGTGCCTAAGTGAAGTGGAGGGAACTTTGTTTTGCAGAGGTGTGCAATCTTGGGATCAGTTTGGCTACTTGAAGAGCACTGACACAGTTCATAATACATTGGCACTGCATTTAGCCAAATACATAACATTGGCAATGATGCAAAACACAACCATCAGAGGAGAGATGGAAGATGAGGAGTTGGCACCAAACAGAGAAAAAGGTAGTTTTAAAGAAGTGTCTTACTGGCAATGAGGACAACCTTAGACCTCCAGACTGACACGTCTACCAAATACACAGAGCAACAAGACAGTTAGTTCCCACTATTGTGCACTGCAGAGCTGGCCTTCTGTTTCTCAGGACAACTGGAGGGAACTCTGGCTTTCTGCTTTCATAGCATTAACTGTACTTTAAAACAGAAGTGATGGTTTTGAGAGTGTAACTTTATAAAGGTTTAAATCCCTAAAAGAGGGGAGCACTCTGCTGCTCACAGGCAGCTCTACCAACCACCAGGTCGAAACAGGTTGGTTGTGTTGTTACAGCTGAATGCCTTCATTCTTTAGCCTCTTACTGCTCTGACATCAGTGGGGGGGAATCTGTCCCACTGGTATGTGCGTTTACTTAAGCAAGAGAGAGTGAAGGAGCCTGGGCAGCTATTTGAGATATGCAGTGGTCTCACATCCTTGTGTTAATGTCTTTAACACAAAGAAGCAAAATAATGATCCAAAGTACCAGACCTTGCCAGGACACATGAGTGTGCACCAGACCATGAATAATTTTGCAGTATGTGGAATCTGCACTCACAGAGGACAGGGGACGTATGCCCAGAAAATGAACCTAGTCAGCTGAGGCAAATACCAGTGCTGAACTGCGTGTGCCTATGTGCTGTGGGGTACAATACACCCCATTCAGAGCAGTAGTTTTTACATAGACATCATTCTCTTGTATGTTAAGGAACTTGGGAGGATTAGACTAAGTGCACATGGATTCGGTTACCAGCATTTTTGGCACAGCATTATGACAAGGATTGCTTCATTCATGCAGTCCTTAAACCTTAGAAAGATGAAATCTTGTCAGCTCTACTTTGACAAATACAAACCTGAACTTTCAAAATGCTGGTTCTGAACCTCACAGGATAAACCAAAATGTCTGTACAAATATTGTTCTATCACAGATAGAGCCAGAATTCTCTTGCGATGTCCTAAGGAGGGGACTACCTTGTGCATAGCAAGGGGAATGGGCCTGACAGATACAGCCTTCTATTTCTAACATGACCTTTGAGGATTTGCACCACAAGTAGCGTTCCTGGGTTAAAACTATCCTTTTGACTAAAAGCAGAACATTAATGTGAGTGTATCCGGTGGAGTTCTTTGACAAACACCTTCAGAAGTCAAAGCATGTGCCCTCCAAACTAGTCAATTAGTCAAGCAGGTCACTTGTCAAAACAGATGCCTTCAGAATAAGTCTGTTCCTACAATTCCCTACAACCAGAAAGTTCTTCTAAATCCTTAGTGCTAAAAAGCTCTTGTATTTCTTAATGTTTCATTTGCCTGTATCTATCCATTGAGGAAAAGGGAAAAAAACCACTGTAAGGTTCCTAATCAGCCAGAAGGTGCCTCTAGTGGGATATGTGGGATTATCACAGAGTGCAGTGAAGATGGAAAACCTAATGCCTGAAGAGTGGGAATTCTTTAGCACTGTTGTTACCTGCTGTTTCCTGGCACACACTATAGTAGTTGAAAATCACTTAAGGAACACTTACTTGTTGCACAAAAGATTTAAAACTGGAGTCAGCCTCTGAAGTCAATAGAGTTAAACTAGAGCAATGGGGGGAGGTTTTGTCCACAAGCAAATGAAGCCAGGAGAATCCCATCCAAATCTCCCATGAAGTAACCGCTGCTGCTGGGGTTACACTTCGGAAGCTCTGCTGCCCACATGCACAAGCCTGAGATGGGATTTACCCGGTGACAAGGAGTTTAGTCATCACTTTGTACACTGCTATTGAAGGGTCTCATAACTAAAGTAGCCACATATGCTGAAGCTGCAGGGGTGAGTCTGGAGATACTCTTCCCATTCAGGATGTCCAGCTCGTGTCTAGCTCCGGGCTGGAGATCTGCGACACAAACGCCAAAGTGCTTTCTCAAGGGTGGGGGCAAAAGGAGTCAGTGATTAAAGTGCTTCTTGTTTGCAGACGCTTCCGACTTCAGCTGCAGAGAAATGCGAACCACGCGCTATGTCACAGAGGGGCCCTGCCGCAGCGTCAAGCCCGTCAAGGAACTGGTGTGCTCTGGGCAGTGCGTCCCCTCACACCTCCTGCCCAACTCGATCGGGAGAGGGAAGTGGTGGCGGCAGAACGCCCTGGATTACCGCTGCATCCCTGCCCACACCCGCACGCAGCGCATCCAGATGGCCTGTCCCGAGGAGGAGACTCGGACTTACAAATTCCGAGCTGTCACGTCCTGCAAATGCAAGCGCTACACTCGCTACCACAACCAGTCCGAGCTGAAGGACTTCGGGAAGGAACCTGCCAGGCCCCAGAAGAACAAGAAGCCCCGTCTCTCCAGGGCGAGGAGCAGCAAATCTAACCAGCATGAGTTAGAAAATGCCTATTAGAAGGCGGCTCCGAGCGGCACAGCCTCGCAGCTCCGGATATCTTACAAGACACCAACTGGCACTCACAGGCCACAGCATCACGTTCTGGCTGCAGTAGGTTCTAATTCCTTCTGCTAAGCTGGGTCAAGGGCTCACATAGTGAAAAATCTATCAGATTGTAGCAGTTATGGTCTGATAAGAGAATGAGATAAACTGAGCTGGAGGTAGCAACACCTAAATTCAGTGTGAGAGGAGAGGTACACCTTGGAGATGCACGTGAGGTCATGTGGCTTGTACAAGTAGGCAGGCAGAAGAAAGTGAAGCTGTTATGGTGACAATCACAGTTTATTAAAAGTCATTCTACTCTATGTGAAAAGAACACCGAGATCTTTTCCCCTCTTCTGTAAGTGCCATGATGCAGGACAAGCATGAGATTAGGTAAGCACCAGGAGAGTTACCACTCTCTGAATGTGTTGTAGAACGTGATAGCAGGGATTTCAACAGTCACGTTGCCTGAAGTCAAATTGTTGGGATGTCAGATGCCCTCATGACCCAGTTGTTTCCTCTAAACCACAAAAATCAATGACACTTCTATTCTTAAAAGTGTGACAAATCTATTTCATACTTTTAATTAGAAGACTGTAGGAGCAACAGATTCAAAACTGAGATTTGACAACTAAAACCACAGAATCATAGAATGATAGAATGGTTTGGGTTGGAAAGGACCTTAAAGCTCCTCTGGTTCCAACCCCCTGCCCCGGGCAGGGACAGCTTCCATTAAAGCAGGTTGCTCCAAGCCCGTGTCTAACCTGGCCTTGAACACTGCCAGGGATGGGGCAGCCACAGCTTCTCTGGGCACCCTGTGCCAGGGCCTCACTCTCATAGCAAAGATTTTTGTCCTAATATCTAATGTACATCTAACCTCTTTCAGCTTGAAGCCATTTCCCCTTGTCCTGTCATTACATGTCCTTGTAAAAAGTCCCTCTCCACATTTCTTGTAGGCCCCCTTAAGGTAATGAAAGGCCACAATAAGGTTTGTTTTAGGGACAATGATTTAGTTTAGAAACAGTTAAACAAACTCTACTAAGTGGAGGAGATTGATGAAATGGGTGCTCCTCTCAAACCATTTAACCTCACTGATGTTTGTCCCATAAACGGCTAACAATGTGTAGAATTGAACATTAAAGATTCTGTTATTCCTTATTTCCTAGAACACAATTGGCTTTAGTATCACCTTAGATGTATCAATGTACATTTTATATTCTGCAGAGTTTGGGTTATCTGGCCGCACACTTTCTAGTGCTAAGACTGTGTAAACCATGTTCTGGGAGTAAGGTGTTGGTTAAAAGTGAGCCTCTGCTAATGTTAAAGTCATTAATTCCTCTAGAAAAGTCTTTGGTATGTCTTTAGCTTGACAACAACTTTCCTTTTGTGTTTTTACAATAAAGAATATTATTAGAAAGTGAATCATCACATGCTGTGTGTATCCTGTAGAAGTGCTAAGCCTAGTGTCAGATGAACACAGTTTGGGATGAAACCAGTTCCCACTGTTCTTATTTTCTATGTAGAGTTTATGCTGAAATCATATAAACTACGGAAGTTTGCAATGTTGCTAGATTTTATGTGGGACCAGAGCCTAGAGGAGAGGTGCTGGTTCACAGAGTGAATTACGTATTTATTTTGTCCTCAGAAATTATTTATATGATGTTTTTCCTTGTAGACAGTGAGAAGTAAAATTGCTTTAAAAATAATAGGCTGTTATTTTTTCATTTTAAACACCTTGTTAATAAAGTGGAAACAATGGTTAATTGCAGGAAGACTCATTGATTTGCAACTATAGCTTAAAGCTGATTTACAGCAAAGCTGGAGAATTGCAGAACAGTCAGGGAGTTGGCTCCCATTTCTACCACAGAGTGTCAGGGTCCTTAATTCTCAATCAATAACCTACACAGCTCTAAAGAAATTCCATCTCGGAACTTCTTGCTCCAGCTCCTGACATTCCTCATGGAAAAAGTCTTCCTGGGCAGATGTGGAGCTCAGAACTCTTTCAATAGTCTCATTTCTACTTCCCCTGGGGAATTAAAGCTCAGCCCATTCCAGTTTCCCTCCTATTCCCAGTGCCATCTCCTGATTCACACGTTCCCAACCTGGTAAAGCCACCAAAGAAAACAAGAAGTCTGCGAACTGCTGATTGCAATTTCTCGATTGAGATCTGATTGCTTCAGATTTCTCTCACTGAAAAATGAAGAAGCCTGGAGAGACCTTGCAAGTGCCAAGCAACAGTTCATCTGTTCAGTAGTTTGATAGCGTAGATCTGTGCCCATTTTCATTTATAAGGCTGTATTCTTTAAGAAACAAAGACATTTTCCAATGAAGTCAAGGCAAACTGAGCTGGGACTGCACAGAGCACGCAGATCTTTCAGTACAACTATAAAGATGAGCAGCTTTATCAAGACAGCCAGTAGATAAGGTGTCCTTTCACCACAATTGTTTGATACTTCATATAAAAACATAATACAACAGTTGCCAAACCTGTGATAACATTTCCCAGCCTTGTATCTGGCTTTATGAATTTGGCACTTAGGGCTTCACTTGCAGAACTCGGCGTGAATACCTGCAAGTGCTTCTCCAGTAAAAATGCAGTTCAGTTCCTCAGTAAAGCAATTCCATGGTCTCACTGGCACCTAAAGTTACTAGAATAAGGGTTTGAAAGTGTCGACTGTGATCAACCAGTGGAAGCACTTACTCCCCCTTATACAGGACTGGATGCTGGGTGCCAGGCAGAAGTACAAGGCCTGCTGCCTTTAGGTGAACCACTCCAATCTTTCTCCCAAATGGTTCACCTTAAAGACACCCTTTTCAACAACCAAGACAATACAGAAACCAATCCCCAAGCCCCAAACGCGCCCCCCGCCCCAGCTCTCTTCCACAAGAAGCACCTTCTGCCATTCAGAACCTTCCAGGCTTCTGACTTACAATGTCAAGATTGGATCTTGCATGTTGGAAAAGCTGTTACGAGGATGCCAATGGCCCGGGAGTCCTGAGACTCTGCTGCAGATCCTCTCAATGCCCAGCCTGTTTACATGAGCTCCTCACTGGCTTCTTGCACAGGTTCTTTTCAAACAGAGCATTTGGCTTTGCATATTCATTGATTTTCTCTCCCCTCTGATAAAGGTGCACACGATTTTAGCTTCATGTTAGTACAGATTACTCACAGCTCTTAGTAGGGCTCTAGGAAAAGGAAATTTAGAGACTTACTGGTCTAATAATCTCTGTTGGTGTTTGCTGAAAGCAATATTATGGCTCAAGGGATGTGCTGTGCAGAGGAGATGCCATCTCTAACTGGGGGGTTGAGAGTGAGTGTCTGCAGGAAAGTTCAGCTGGTCTTTCACACCAAATCTCTTCACTTACAGTTCTTTCCAAAGAAGAAAGCTTGATACTGTCCACAGAGGGAATAACTGAAAACAGGGCGACTTTGTAGAGTGTGAAACATTACTGGAGACAAGACATACATGGGACGGAGACACAAATCCTCCAAAGGGGCTTCAGCAATGGACAGAGACCTGCTGTGCTCTCCTTTTACAGGGGCATTAAACAGTTTTTCTTCAGGGCTATAAACTTTTCAGGCAAAAGTGAATGTCTTCACTGTAATTTTTGCAATAAAATAGCACAAGAGTACATAATTTAGGTCCTGCTGAGCTATAAGTAGCAACAGGTCACTGAATTTGTCTTCACTTGGCTGGAGAGAGCTGCCTGTCAGCAACAGAGCAACTGGCACAACGGGCAGCCCACAGAAAACAACCCAGTTGCTCTTTTTCAGGCAGGATTCATGATTTCTCCAAATTAGCTTGGAGCATTCATCCCTTTGTCACCCATTTTCATTTCCCACTTGTGTAGAGCACAAACCGTGGCAGATTCTCTCCAACGCACTCATAAGAGTGAGTGCATCAACTGCACTTCTTTTGCTGTCAAAAGTACACTTCTGCTATGATGCAGTGTAAGACAAAGGTCCAGGCAGCACAAACAGCCACAAGGTATCCAGAGAGTCCCACAGATTTTGCATGAGGTTCAACTTTTTGATTACAAATTGCACAATAAGGGACATAACTTGATCCGGTGAGGGCAGGAGACACATTATGTGTGTGTTCTGCACACGTGGTGGAGGAGTCAGCATTGTTAGGAATAAACATGTATGTTTTTAGCCATATGACATCACTTATAATTAGCATGTTTCACTCAAATTAGTGCAGTATATGAGCACACAAAACAACTTTTCTATAGTAAACAAGCTCTAAAGTCTTAAATTAACATAGAACATATTTGTATGGAACTTGAGTCTGGATTGAACATACTGTGAGCTGTAACCTGAAATGTGAATGCACTAAAACTGCCCTTGAAAGGCAAGTCATGGCCTGTAAAATACCTCACAGTTCAAAATAAAGCCAATCCAATTTGAGTGCAGCTGATGTTACTCATTTCTACAGAACAGAGCGACTGCTCCTGCAGCCCTGGAGCCAGCAAAGGGCACTTCTGGACTGAGGCTTTTCCAGCTTCCCTTTCCACAAACAGATGGACATCTCTTTTGTTCCCAGAGCACAGCAAAGGGGGAGAATCCTGCTGCTCCCACTTCTTTTTATGCAGCCCAACATACACTTGGCTTTCTGGGAGGCAAGTACCCGTTGCCAGCTCATATTCAGCTTTTTATCCACTACTACCCCCAAGCCCTTCTCTGCAGGGCTGCTCCCAACACTTGCATGGCCCAGCCTGTGCCATGTCAGGTTTGCCTCAATCCATGCGCAGGAGCTTGCACTTGGCCTTGTTGAACTCCCTTCCCTTTACAGTATTGACCGCACCGCTCAGCTTGGTGCCATTTGGAACACTTAAGTATCTAACCCCAGCCCTGCTTCTCCTTGGTGCTACCAGAGCCTGACTGGCTCATGCGGATGCCATCGACACCCATTCAGCCTGGTGAGGTGAGGCACTGCGTGATGGGAATCACTTTATTGCCACATATTGGCTACTGAGATTGTAATTGATGCAGATGGGGCACTTTAGATTGAAATCGTCCCTTTCTTATGAATTTCTGTAGCACCCAGGATGTGGAACCGTTGATCTGTGCTTGGTGTCCATAACGGCAATACCATCGCTTTCATTTCAAAGGGAAACAGCCCCAATTCCTTGACTGTTACAAGGCCAAAGTCATGCATCTCCCTCCTAAAGACTTCCACAGGTCTGTTTGTGTTCTATTACTAACCTTCAGACTCAGGTTTTCTTGTTCATGGCTTTTTAGGCAACTTAAATAGACTCTCAAACCAAGAAACACAAGTATATTTATTTTGTGGTTATCAAGCCCCAAAATTAAACAGGATCTTGATCAATTCACCAACAATTTAATGCTTGTGGCATGAGGCTATTTCAATGGCTTAAGAAAATAGCTCAGCTCTGGCTAAATAAATAAGTGATGTCATTCTTCATTCAAGCTACCAGATTCCTTAGTATAAAAATTTCCCTTAGGAGAGGCCCTGGGACACAGTGGCTCCTCTGAGACTATTTACATCTGTCAGATTCTCTAATCTCTTCTTCCTTCCTCCTCTCTATTTCCTTCCCTTTCCCTGGACCAGGGACAGCGTTTAACTCTAATACTCCCAGGCTGCACGACTCGCTGTTAGAATTGGGTGCTTGTTGGTTTCTTTTATTGTTTTGCTGTTGGTTTGGGGGTGGGTTTTGGGTGGTTGTTTTTTGTGCTTGTTTTCTGCTTGGTTTTGGTTAGTTTTTTATAACCAGAAATAAGGCTTAATTTCAGGTAATTGCTCTCCCATCAGGAGGGGTTTGCTATTTGTGGGGCCTGCTTTTTTTTCTAGTCAAATTAACAGGAGAAGTTAATTTGAAGAGTCATAGTTTGCTCCTAAAATTGTTCTTCAGATTAAGGGTGTGCTCGGAACCAGAAACCTTTCACTCATGATGGGTTTCTGCACGTGTAGAAACAAAAGGAGCATGATCAGGAGCTCAGTATTGAGGGGGAGAGAGGACAGACAATTGCAGGCTTGCAGTGACCTGAGGAAATGCATGTGAAATTTCAGCCTGCTTCTCGATTGATATGGGCTTCGGAAGTAATAAAGCTTCAAATCAGAGGTGTCCGGGTTCCTCAAGTGCCCCAGAATAGGCCTGGTCACTTTAAAAGTTACATTCATGTTCTTGACATCTCTCATATGGCATCAAGAGTTGATAATCTCTCTGAATTCTTTGGATTTGCACTTGCAACAAGAACAGAACAATAACTTGGTGGACTGAAAGGTGCTGATAAATGCATCGTTCAATCACAGAATAGTTAGGGTTGCAAAGGACCTTAAAATCATCTAGCTCTAACCCCCCTGCCATGGGCAGGGAGCATAGTTCAGTGAGAGGAATTAGTGTGTAGGATATCCTTACTGGGAAAACCAGCAGAACTGCAGAATTCAAGCACTGTATCCTCAAACATGTCCCTTTCTCCTAGGTGAAATGCTGTCTGTCCACAATGTAAGGATTGTAGCTAGCTCTTCATTATTTTGGGATGCTTGGAAGCTCAAAGTGACCATCAGATGTGCAGCGTTTGAGCTCACTGAACCAGAAAGCTTAAGGAGCATCTCCCAGTCCTCTTTAAGTAATAATGATGAATAACTGTTATTTACAGCACTGAGTGTTCATTGACTTCATTTCTGTGGCACATGCAGACAAAAGGCATCACACTATTAGCTAACTGAATTCACAGCAGGCTGTTCTTACACAACAAAACATTCACAAGGGTCTCTAAATAATACCCTAAGACTTAAGTCGGCAACTAAGCTGGTGAGAAATTGGGTATATATTAAGTTCTGAGTACAAGCAGTGTGTAGATGTACTTAGCTCCAGGTAGGACATACATGAAGGATGTAGATATGAAAGATACAAATGAAAACGGAACAGGATAAATGCATTGCAGTCATGGGCACTGGATTTGTTTAAGGAAGGCAGCTGGAATATCAGCAAGTCAAATGAGACAAGCTGGAACGGGTGTTACTCCCCTGCCATGAGTCCATTCTGTTTGCCTGAGCAAAGCCTCAGGTCCTGCGTCTGCTCCGTGTTTTGTAGCTTAAATTACAATATCTGGTAAGAAAAAAAGCCAACATATTTTTGCCTTTGATCCTCAGTTAAAGCAGAGCGAGAAAATCCCTTTATAATTGGTTAATAGTTCATGGGGCTGAAACTGTTGTTGTAGCACAATCTGTGGGAAAAACACAAGAGAAACATTTCCTGCCGAAGGAATGCTGCAGTTTAATTACCACACATCGCATGAGAGAGGATTTCAATTTATAGGCCCCTGTGTTCAGGCAGTTACTAGGTAGCCAGCTTGTACTGGAATATTGATGCTTTAGTCTAATCTCTGCTGTGCCAGAGAACAGTGGAGGGGCCTCATTCTCATGATGGGATAGAAGGAATGCTGCACATTTCTCAGGTCTTATCATGGTACATTGCTATGCCAGGCAGTTTAATTAATAACTGTCGACATCTTGTCATTTATCATTGCCAAAAGAGGAGGTGAGGACCCTGCCATATGCATGCTGTACAAATAAATTAAAGTTGGCTCAACCAGTCTCCAGGGTTATCTGCTGTCAGTCACTCGTGTTGTCCTTCCTGCAGTTCAAAGACTTGCATCTTATCTTGCTCTCAGGGCTGGGCAGCTATTTATATCATGTAAAACAAAAACAGATGCACATGCAAGCCTGCTGGATAATCAACCTCAGCTAATATTACTGCAGAGAGTTCACAATAAGACATTTACTACAAGATTTGAAATGCACATCAAGGAAGAATGTTTCAGGAGCAAAAACCTGCAGAGAAACAGGTCACTGAGATAGTGGGGAAATGCTGCAGTCAGATGATGACGGTGGTGTAAGCTGTTTCGCTGACTTCAAAAGGCGTTAGAGCAATGTCTCAATTTCCTGTAACACAGCTAAATGCTCAGTAGTTCAGTGTACGTAACTACTCAGAATGGTTCTGGATACTAGACAGGATTTTGTTTCTAATAGTCAAACAGATAAATGTGAATGCTTTCATTCTTGGAGGTATTTTATAGGAAAGACCAATTCCTACTGGAATGAGAAGGTGGACGTAGCTGGAGTAACACACTGCCAAACACAGCCTATGTGGGAAATAAACTGTTTGCCAGGGGCTCATGTACACAGAGAAACAAGAGCCCCACAGATAGTATTTGAGTTAAAAGCCCAATAAACTGAACTCTGGTTACTCTCCACAATAAACTGAATCGTGAGAAATGTTCATGTTAAGCTGTGGCTGCAAATGGAGCTTCCTGCGCCTGCTGAAGGCGAACTATGGGGCATCTCTGGTTCGGGTTTCGGTTTTGCAGATACATTTGACTGACTTTGAAGGAGCTGCATCGTTCTTGGCTATTGAAGGCCAGTAGGAAGTGCTGGAAACTGCCCGAACCTTCCTTCCAGAAGAAGGGTGCTGGCTGCCTTTAAAGAACCATATCAAGCTGCAACTCACTGAAGTACTTGTTAAAGCCTCCAGCATGAGTCAGGTCACACTTTCACTGTCATCAGGAAAACAGTTAAGCAAATTGTGGAACATGGCAGTTTGGCCACACTGAGTATTCCAGCTCTTTCCTTGTACTGCTTTCATGTGGAGGTGACCCTACAGACAGGAGAGTTTCTGTAGCACTGGATGATATCTGCTTTTCACAGGCCAACTATACATTACATGAAGATTTCATGAAAAGAAGATGAGCAAAGAGACCCTGCATCCGGGTAAGTGCAAACAAGAAACTCCTGCCCCAGAGCTTGTGAATTTCCCATATTCAAAATGTGAAAGGGACAAAAAGGGACAGGCATAAGACAGACCACAAGGAAAGAGACCTGTCACATGCCACCCCTAGCAGGGGCCCATGGTAGAACTAATACTTGGGGGTTAAATGGCTGAACTAACTATGAGAGCATTTTAATAATGTGATCTGGTGGTAATTATGGCGCCTTCTGGCCACAGTAAATTGCCTGTTTGGCTGAAGCCAAGCTGAAATAGCAGGTTGTGCATGCTGCAGGAAATGACCTCAGAAGATACAAAGCCTCAGTCTGGAGGTGATAAGTAAGGGCCCAACAAATTAATCTCATCAGCTGCATTCACCCCTGGGTGCTGCTCTGTGCCAGGCCACAGCGTGTGGGCTGGAGGCTATATTTTCAGTCTAACTGAAACAGGTATTTTGAATTACCATGATCCAAATGTTCTATTCTGTGCTGTCTGCTCTGGAGACTGTTCTGCTGAAATGGGAAGCATTATCGTGTCATATTTTACAGACAGGGAGACAAATCATTATGCTGAGAGCTTGCTTGGGGCAATATATTTGGGATTATTCATTCTGGAAGTCTCATTAAGTGAATCTCTTGTTTCTTAGTCTTTTCCTCTTTAATGGCAAGCATCTTTAGCAATAATTGTAATTGAGTTATTTACGATGCCATTCCAAATGCACCAGGTTCTATGGTGTATCCTTCAATTGCATTCCTCATGATATTATGAAGTCCTTGCAAGATCTGGAACCACACTGAAGTGAAATGGAAAGAAAGAGCTGCCTTAGGCACCATTTAGCAGATAGCATGCGATTAAAAAGGGGAAAAAAGAACACATGAATTTCTAGAGAACAGCCCCTTCCGTTTGAAAGCAGCACATTGCTCTTCCCAAAACATGCTGGTAAATTTTGCTGTCTTCAAGCCCTAATTACTGTGCTGGCCCCACACTCCGAGTGGGTTTCTAATTGGTTGTATTTATTTGCAAAGTCTCTACTGCACAGTGATAAATATAATCCCACTCGTGGCTAATTCGATGGGGCTTTGGGGGGTGAGAGGGGAAAGTAATTTCATGGTAAACCATAATTACTAGTACAAGTAGTACCTTCATTGCCAATCCAATCTGAGAGGGAAGCTGAGGCTCACATCGACCTAATTCGAATTCTACTTGTTCATAAGAAATAAGTGGCAATTGCTAATTGCATGTAGCCAAGTTATTTTCAATTGGGAACAATTTGAGATTGGGAATTTAATGTCAGTTTGGGTTTAATTTTGGCCATTTCCTACTTGAATTAGGCTGATAGTCACAGAACTGAACAGAGCAGACATCTAAGTTTTCCAGGTCTTCTACTGCTATTAGCTTTTAGTGGCAAAAGAAAGGACTTGATAAAGCAGCCTATAGGTCTATGCTGAGTGTTGAGCTCTTCTGACAATCTAGTTCCAGCTGTAGGGGCAATGCGTATCCAATTTGGTCCTAAACACATTGCCTCCAGCTATATGGTAACTCAATCACCATATGGAAATCTACTTTTGACTTTCAGGTCCACTGTTCCTCACCTTTTCTAATGAAAACACACTCCTTCCCAAGTTATTTGGGTCCTTCATGGCTAGAAACTGTGAGTTCTGGTTGACTCCAGGTAAACAGAGGAATTATCGCTACGATATACTCAGAACTTAACTCCAGCTGTATGTTCAGTATCTATTTAATCACAAGGCATAACACAAGTATCTTGTCCACACTTTTTCTCCACAGTTCACTGACCTGAATACCTGAGATACTCTTGCAGGCCTGAAACAATACTAGCAAGCATGGAGAAAGCATTATAAATGTATTTCTTCTGACATTTTCCTTTGTTTTTTCTCTCCAAGAACTCCACTAGTTGGCAATGGGAATATTATGTTAGACATATAAACGCATTCTGACTGCCAATTGAGATACATGTTCAGCTGATTTGAGAATTAGACCATTACAGTCATAAAAATGCAGTCAAAGTTTTTTCATTTCCAATGAACCTTCGCCTTCTGTTGTCTATTGACTACCTACAAGGACCAGGTTTGTTAATTACAGCAGGTAGAGGAGCAATGGCTTTAAGAGTCCCCTAAAAAACATATGGATAAGAAGCAACTGTGGGAATTCGACCAAAACACACTTTGTGGCATCAGCCTCAAGTCTGGTAGCTCATTTAAATGAGTAATGTTAACTGCAAGACTGACTGGCCAAAAGATAAGTACCTTCTCCAAGTCCTCCCCAAGAAGCTGTCCTTAGGATATTCTAGAACCTTTGATATATCAACATTCTACTCTTGACAAAAGTAAGAGAGTTCTCTGATTTATAAGCAGACCCAAATATATGATAGATACAGGAAAACACAAGCATCAAGGTATTTAAACCTGCCGGTTGCAGTATATACTCCTAGCTGCAGCTAGTCACAGCTTAATATACATTCTGGAGTGGATGGATCAGTAGCTCCTTTTGCCCCATTTTTAGCTCTTTTTAGCAATTTGGAACCCTTCAGAGAGAAATGGAAGAATTCCTTGGGTTTTTTAGATAAGCTTCTGTTCTCATAGCTTCTGGGCAAATACCTCCTTGTTTGCAAGAGGGCTTAGGGCCCTGGGAACCCAGCGAGGGGCATGTGGAAGAGCTGCCCACCCTCTTTCTTACCAAGCTAAAAATCACTTTTTCTATCAATCAAACCCTACATGAGGCCTCCTTCAACTTGCAGGCTCCTCACCTTTGTGTTATGATCCTGCGAATCACTGTCATGGCAACCGCAGAAGCCATTCCAGCAGGGAAAACTGCCTTGGCGATGAGGAGGGGGCTTGTGGGCTGGGAATCCCTGCTCCAGAGTTATGGCAGAAGGGATCGCAGGGCAAGGGTGAGGAGGAAATCATTGCATGGAAACTGCTTGTAAAAAAACCCCCAAAACCAAACCAAACCCCAAGAACCAACCTGGGAAGGACAGTAATTTCCTCAAAGGTGAATCTGGGTGCACAGACAGCCCTTCTGGCTGCTACTAATAGGAAAGACTGCACAAAGATGAGTCCCTACCCATCCAGATGAAAATACACGTTCTTAATGTCTGAGGACTTTCATGTGAAAATGTCTTCAGGAAAAGAGAGATTTGCTTGTCTAAGTAACCTCTTCACAGCAGCCTCTATAGCTAATGCTGCCTTGTTTATCTTCATTTTTATAGTCAGGCTTAAATAATTCTGCCCTTTTGCCCAAAGAGGACCAACAGCAACAACTGTGAAGTAGATACATCTCTTAGATGATCCTTTATACATGATATTAAACTTAGAGCATTTTGTCAACATCTGATGCAATTTATCTGCAGCAAATTCTGCAGGAGTAAGAATCAACTCAGTTCCACTCTAAGCTTTTAAAAGCTTTTGCTTTTTATTGTAAGAGGTGAAACTTTGAACCCCAGAGCGTGGTTGTTTCATCTTTCCAGATGAAGGCTAAAGATTACAATAACTTAATCTTGAGCTAAACAGGTTTATTCAGCCTGAGGTGGATCCTCCTCCCACTATCAAATTCAGTATTGATTCATTCCTTTAGTGGCTGATTGCAATGCACTGTCCATCAGTCATTCCTTGTTCTGGCCCAGCTCCTGCAACTGTTTAGTGGCCCTTCTCTGGTTTAACACAGGTTTTTTGTTCTAAACTGTCCTGTAGCATCTTTGGCCTATGCAATTCTGCTTCTTCGGCATGGCAGGCACTGCATGTGAATGGTTAGTGTGCGTGTGAACGAATTTCACCTCAATTTCTCCAATCTTACGTACACTTAAAAGTTACATCATTTTGGGGAGCCAGCTGCTTAACACTTTAAAAAATAAGCCATCCACTAGAAACACCTTAATTTTCTTTTTCATACATAGAACTAAGAGGAGCAAGATGTATAGTGCTCAAGACAATGTGAAAATCTAGTTTTTCCTCCATAAACCATAACCGTTACATCCTGATTCACAGCAGGAACCACAATGCCTCATGGTCTTCGAGCAAAGAACCACAGGAGTGGTTGTCGTGGTCACCTTCTAGCAATGGATTTTGTTCCTCAGACATATTTCTCCCACAATAGCAACAGTCCATTGACAAGAAAAAAATAGCTTCCTCCTTTACTCCCAGACAACAACCTGGCAAACACACTTATAATTTGCTGGAGGGGCCTGGAATGTATAAGTTATAAACATAAACCCAAATGAGGATACAGCCATGAGGCAAAGGTTGTAGTTAGGGAGAGAGGAGCATGAATTCAGCAAGTCAGCGGAGAGCCCTGGACCCGACGGCCACACAGGACTCAACAAGTCCTAAAGGCCAGCTCCTGAGCTTACCCTTGTTTTCCTGTTGCAAAAACAACTCTTCACATTTCTCTTTTGAATAATCATCCTGTCCAAAGCTGTGATTTCCCTCACGCTTTGCCATCAGCGTCTGAAGTGGTTTGATTTTGCTAAACGGAACACTAAAGCATTGACCTTTCCTAAAAGAATTGGTCCAGCTGGGAACTTAACTGCTTCACGCGCTTAGTGTGGACTTCTTCCATGCAGAGGAGTTCCTCACTGGTTTTCCTTAGCACCCCATTTGAAAGGATGCTGCCCAGCTCTCAACTGCAGACCGGAGGTCGTGCAAGCAAATCTTGCCATGGGTCTATGGAACGGACACCACAAGATGAGAGGGGAACGCTCACATCCACCCAGCTGTGGAGAGCTGTGACAACACAGTGGGGTTTTATGTGAAAAACTAAAGAATGATGGATCCTCTTGATAAAGCATCTGCGAACTTTCCTTTTATTTTATTTACTTATTTTTCAGTGGAGGGAGGGGAGGGGAAGGCAGCGTTTTATTTAAACCTTAGCTACAACTTTCCGGTTAAGTTGGGCCATTTTAGGAAGACTTGCGGGTAGATATCGCCACCTCGTGGCATGAAATTGAAGTATCTTTAGAAACCTTCATGAAATGGTATTTTATGCAAAGGCAACATGTCAAATTCTCCATTGTAAACTATTTTCCAAGGCAAACAGTACTTGTCAGCAGCATGCCCATGCAAAAAGGCAGGAGGAAAGAAGGTTTGATAGAAAAATGACAAAATATGTGTGTTATGATGCATCGTATAACGTAAGCTCGCTGCATTCACCATTTCTATGTGTAATGATCCACATTTTACGCGTCATGAATAGATTTCTCACGCTAGGTTTAAAGCATTCTTGCCTTGTAAATGTTTCATTTCATTAAAAACAAAATATTTAATCATAGAATTGTTTCTGTTAGAAGGGACCTTAAAGCTCATCCAGTTCCAGCCCCCTGCCACACTTTCCACTAGGGCAGGTTGCTCCAAGCCCCTGTGTCCAACCTGGCCTTGAGCACTGCCAAGGATGGGGCAATGGAACAAAGAAAGTGTGGTTCAAGCTTTGCCTACAGACAAAAATCACCAAAAGGAAGGTCAGGACACAACCTCTGCTCTCACAAGCAGGCACGACCTGCATCCCTCAGGGGCATCAGGCAAGCTCTGATCAGTGTAAATGTCTTTACGTGGGCCACAGAACTTCCAAAGTTCTGGAATTGGTGCTCAGTTCAATGGAAGCCGCAGATTCGTTGCTTTTCCAAAGGCTGCCAATAGAGGGAAATACTCACCCACTAACGGTGAATCCCTTCGCTGCAGAAATTCCGGGCAGAGGGAGTTTAAATCGAGCAGAAATACATCCTCGTTGCTCCAGCTCTAAGGTGTAAGGCGATATAATGCAGTAGCTGTAATGCGTTCTGTGGTTTCACCAGAATTCCCCAAGGCAATGACAAATGGTAACGACTGAACTTTAATGAACATAAAAAAGACCATAAGACATTCAAGGCCAGGTTGGATGGGGCTTGGAGCAACCTGCTCTAGTGGAAGGTGTCCCTGCCCGGGGCAGGGGTTGGAACTGGATAAGCTTTGACGTCCCTTCAAACCAAACTAGTCTGGGATTCCATGATTTTTAGTGCAGAATTGATGCTGATCTCTTCAAACTAGAAACATCCTGTGACTATATTCAAAATAATAAGAATTTGAAGAACACCTTTTTAATTTAGGCAAATTTTAGAAAAATAAATCGTTTCATTGTCCATAACAGGAATGAATCCTGGCTCTCCCGAAAATCTTTTCCAGAGCTTTCATTCATTGCAGTTAGTTCAGCTGGCCCCAGTGAAGGAGATCACACAGTGCCATGCTAAGAACAGCAGCAAAGGATAGTCTCAAGAAAAGCAGTGCAGAAGTCTTGGCATTGAAGAAGTTTAAAAGCTTATTACTTGGCAGATAACCCCGTAACTCTATTGATTGGGATGTCCAGAAACAAATGGGATTCTTATTACAACAAAAACTCAACATGAAAACGTTGCTCTCTGTCCCACCTCAAGATGCACGAAGCACAAACTAAGGTATGAGTGTAGATTCATTAAACTAGACCCACAAAAACGGTTTGAAGAGGTCCTATCTGCTCCTTGGGGATGCCACAGTTCCTGTTTCTTTTGTGTGGTCTGATGAAAACAGCAGATGAGTTTAAAGTCTGCCAAAGGCTGAGCTAATTCAAACTATTTGCCCATCAAGCTCTTTAACTGTTCTTTTGCTGATCCTAAAAAGTATTCTTGGTTTAATAGAAAGCTTCTGGTCCCTTGGACCTTGTTCAGGACATTCAGCTCTTCACAAACTAGCCACAACAGCATGCACAGCATAGACAGGCCTCATGATAAAAGGATGATTTATCAAAGTTATTGGCAAATGATCTTTCCTGCCTGAAGGATTAATGTTGTAGTTGAGGTACTGCTGCTTTTATGACCTTTCAAGGAAAGGATATTCCTCATCCTCACATGGCACTGGGCCTCAAATCTAGAAAAAGAATCTGAAAGAGGAGACAGACAAGCAAGAAATACAGAATTCGGCGTCTAGACTTGTAGGCAAAGATCTTTTCTCCCTTTGCACAGCCTAGCACACAGCTGCTGAAACAACTGAACATACTTTGCCTCCTGTAATTGCCAAGTTTCAAGACATGGATCTATGTTTACCTATTTTTCATTTATATTTATTTCTTAACAGTAAACAGAAACCAAAGACAGTGTTTTAAACAAATGGCACAAGAAAACGCCAGTTAGGTGGGGACAGATCCAAGGTACAAGAATGTGCACACATCTACCTACCCTAGATTTTACTGCACCAAATTCCCCAGTTGCAGAGATGACAGCACCTCCAATCTGTTTGGGGGTTTCCTGTCAAGGTTTTGGGAACAAGACATTGTCAGTGTCTCTCTGACAGAGGTTCTTTCTCCAGATGTCAGATAATATTGCTAGTTGCTCACTTGTCTTCTGCAGACTTCAGGTTTTGGGCATCAGCTTTCTCATCTACTTACAGGGTTAGATAAATTAGCAACTACTTCAGTGAGAGGAACAGGGATATTAGTTTTATTCTGGACCGGTAAGAAACAAACTGGGAACCAGTAAGACAAATACAGCTCATTTATTCAATGTAATTATTGCAGATGTAACTGAGTTGTTCTGCAAGCAAACTCACTGCATCAGTTAACCCAAGATTGCTATCATATGCTACTGATTCCTATCATACCTTTCATCTGAACCCCAAGCCCCTTGTTGTAGTAAACACAGTGATAAAACCAGCTTAAAAACCAAAACAAGACACAAAAAGAAACCCACACAAAAATCCCCAACAAAACTAAATGACCTTTCAAACAAGAACTGTTAAAAATGACAGACTATGACTGTGCGATGCAATTGAGCAGTTGCCAGATGATGGGTTTGCCTTTCACTGCTCCTGCAAACTTCAAGCTGGCTGCCTCTTCCTTCTGCTTTCTCTTCTACTGCTTTCTGTCCTGATATAAATTACCACGTGTATCTGAACACATCTTGATGTTTCCTGTACCTGAAACAGGGTTTTTTCACTACTGCAAACCCATCAAATTTAATGAATACCGGATATATTGACCTAGTGCTAAGAGAAATATTAGCATTAAATTAGAAACCCTTGTGGTGGTGATGCCAGCTCCCCATCAGCAGAGCTGGTCACACACTGGGGCTCACTGAAATACCAGATGAGACTGTGGAAGGAAAACAGCTTTTCATAGATCTGCTCAGTGGTTTGACTGCACAGCTCCTGTCAGCTAATAAAGGTTACACCAACACCCTCCAATCTTACAGGGAACCATGCTGCTAAGCTTCATAGAGCACTTATTCATGAAGCAAGTCTGCAAAATGCCCCTGAAAATGAACCTCAGAGATGTTGAGTGTTATGATCCATTCTTGCTTTAACCTGCAAAAACTGCCCAGCAGATGAGGCAAACCCAGGGCCAGTTCCAAGCTTCTATTTAGACCCCGCGTCCTCCCTCTTCCCTGTCAATGCCAACACACTGTTTTAGCTGCACAGTCTCCTGAAAGCAGGAAAAATATGACATTGCCAAATGACCAACCCTACGTATGAGAAGAGTTCAGGAGGAGTAGCTCAGTGAACAGGCAACAAGATATTTCCACACATTGCAATGACTTGTGTGTGACAGAAGATGACTTCTTAATGGAATATTGAACTGTCTCCAGGAGCATCTGCTGTGCCAATGAGTGTCATCTTGTGTCACAGTGCACTTACCACAGGGGCTTTGCTGATGCAGCAGCTTCAGGCAGCACTATTAATGTGTTTTCATCTCTGCCTCTGAATGTCTTGTTGTGATGGCTTTTAGCCTCACACCGCACTCATTCTTTAGGGCTGTGCTGCTATTTATCAGACACACAACATTTGGCATAGGAGAACACACCACCTCACACATAATCTGCTGGAAACTGAGCTTCATGAGCTGCAGTTCCCTTCAGAAATTATTCTCCCTTCTTCACTGACAGAAACTGTAACTGACAACCTCAGCTTGGTGCTGGTGAATGTTAATTCCTAGCACTGCAGCTGGGAGAGAACTCAAAGCACCATAAACGTGGTTAAGAGGCTACAGTGATTGACTTAGAGGAAGTATTAAAAGTCTGAAATATGTCTGGCTTGTGTTTAAGATGGTTTAGCACAGACAACACAGACTTTTAAAACATGCTTGAATATTTGCTCTCCACCTGCACAGTGCCAACATGTTGTCACTCCCAATAATGAGATGAAGTCAGTAAGAGTGAGAGCTGAGTCTAAAGAGTGAAGAATTGTCTTCCCAAAGGGAAAGTGGAAGTACTGAAACTGCAACAATTACTCAAGTATGGACAACATCTTTTTTAATGAAGGCTGCTGTTAATTTGCAATTAGTAGCTCATACAGATTCAAGGGGACCCTGGTGCCTACAACTTCTCCATGATGTGAGTAAAGTTTCCTCAAACTTCTGACAAGCCAAGCCTCTAGGCAGTGTCTCAGTGTTGTGAAGCAAAGTCTTCCTTTGCCTTGCGAACAGGGTAAAATCCGTCACATAAGAAACCATTTGGGATTTGAGGTGCAAAAGCATCAGACAATTGTACTGGGTCGGGTGCAGCAGAAGCAGCGAGACCAGGGCTCCTGCCCCACAGAGCTCCCGTGTTCCAAGAACGGGCACAAGCAGGAAGGTGATTTCGAAAAGGACCACATTCAGGGGGGTGGTGTTAGCCAGGGGACCACATTCAGGTGGGTGGTGTTAGCCAGGGGACCACATTCAGGTGGGTGGTGTTAGCCAGGTCTGTCTGTATTGAGAAGCAGCGTTGCCTTGCCAGGAAAGAAGAGGTGAAGCCGTGGCACAAGTTTTGTCCTTTCACCCTCATGAAGTTACGCAAATTATTGTGCAAAGTCCCAGGCTGGGCCAGAGCTCACGTGGCTCAGAAATGCTTTTGTGGGGGACTCAAAGAATGAGCTGATAGAAAGCTCAGAGATAAAACTCCGCTTCCCAGCCTCCAGCTTGCTATGGGAGCATTCACCACAACTGACCTCCTCGCAGGCCGTTCTTCCCTACCCAACACAGTGCTCGACTGAAGAGATGTTGACTTTACAAGGGTTAAAGGTGGCTGCCTCAACCAGCAAATGGGATTTAGCGGGAGGGAAGGATTGTTGTTCTTTCTTCTTTCAGGAATGAAGTGTCAGGAAGATGCAGAGGTCACACAGGCCCCTGCTGAGCGCTGAGCGACAGCAGCAGCTGTGGAAGGTGCTGGAGTGATGCAAGACCCAAAGGTTCTCACATTTGGGAAGGGAATTCCATCTCCTTTTCCCACATCTGAAGTCAGAGGAATAACAGAGAAAGCTCCATTGGGAAAACAGGGTCCAAGCAGTTTGGAAGGCAAAGTGATGTGCAGGAATGGAGTCATGCCCTACAGATGGACCTCTGCTACCTGGAGGTTCCCGGGTGGGATCCTAAAGCTCGTCCTGGCTGAAGTGAACACTAACCTAAGGGTCAAACCTCCCTTCCCCTCTATCCCCCCCACCAAGTATATGTGCAAGGACATAAACACTTGCAGAACTGGCTGCTCACTTTGTATTCTGAAAGCAGGACTGAACAGCAACAGACCCAGGTTGAGTTCTCGCAACCCCCGCTAACCCGCGTGAGCGAAACGAGCGCTACACACATGGCAGCACACACACAGTGTAAATGGGACGCTCTGCACTGGCAGGAGGTTCTGGACTGACTTCAGTTCGGGAACATTCCAAGTATTCCTAAATTTGTTATGAACTGCCTTTCAGAAAAAGATCTGTCCGGGAGATTTGCCTCTGCCAGTGAGCAGGAAATAGGGTTTGATGTTTATTCTCTAACACAACACAGCATCAGATTTAAATTTGTAGGCGAGTTTTTCCTAGAGGATTGATCAGGTATCAGATATTTTGTATTTTGCAGGAAAGCCAAGATCCATGTGACAGAACAGAATTTCGTTTTCTTTATCAGAAAGATCTGGACTAAACGCACTCGATTTCTTAGGCCAAGCTCTAAGAACCAGCAGATACATCAGGAGAAGCACAAGTCCCCCCAACTCCACCAATTCCTTGAAATGTGACGATTCTGAATTATACAGAAGCCAAGTAAAGAAGCGCCACCGAAGCCCCTGTGAGAAATGAAGGCTCCGTGTCCATGCGCTGAACGTCTGTGTCTGCGAGAGGCCACAAAACCCAGCACTAATGGTGGGAGAAGGGGAAAGACGGGCACACAAAATGTAATGAGGCCTAGTGGAGCAAGTACTGGGCATGGCTGGAAGCAGATTACGGAGACATGGAACACGTGCACATGTAAATTGTCATTAAAAAGATGGAGAACCTTGAGAGAAGCAGCAGCAGCCGCAGCATGGCAGGGTTGGTCATTCCCTACGGCCACAGTGCTGTGAAAACGGGCTTGAGAACAGATTCCCTGTGAATGTACTTGCAACTGTGACAGCCCTAGGGCCTAGGAGTCTGCTTTCTGCTAGGAAAAACCATCAAACTCTCAACAAATGGTGAAAACGTATCTTCCACTGGCATAAGAGCGGATTTCCTTGCAGGAAGGGGTGGCATATTGAAAACTCCCTGGAAAGCAGAATACAGGAAGAATAACTGCCCCTGGCAGCAAACCCCAGCTCTCAGCAAATACATGTGTTACAAAGCTAACAAAACAAATTCACTCAAAACCTTGCGTGTGCACAAGCCAGGTTTAATACTATTTTAAACTTAAAATTGGGCCTTAAATTGTTTATAATCAATGAAGTCCTTTCTGGCTTTTATTTCCCACTTTAGTTGGTGTCTGTTGAATTCTGTGTTAGGGCTTTTTCCAAAGCCAAGACTTGGGATTTTTTAACAGTGCAATAAAAATAACTTCATAGTGTCAGAGGGGAACATTAAAGCCTTTTTTGTGTGCTGCTCTTTCCCTAAAAAAAAAAAATACAGACATTGTTTCTTTAAAAGGCTCCATCTGCAAATCCCATTAGATGCGCATATAAGGTTTCGGATGATTAATAGTTGCTGCTTTGCTTTGGTTGGAGGGACCGGGTGCATGTACATTAACCCCTCCCTCCCCTCTCTCACATTTCACTTCACAAACTTGTCGCTCTCTCCCCGCCCGGTGTTTAAAAGTGTTTCGCTCATGTCCAGCACTTCAGGAGGAAGCAAGCTCCAGGCCTTGGGAAGCAGTTCAGAGCAAGCACTGCCGAGACCTGGTTACTGCTCTCCAGCCGGGACAATGAAGACATTTAGAAGAGTTCCCAAAGTGACAATTCTGCAACAGCACAAAACCCACAAGGAACCTGTTGTTTAGGGATGAAACCTGCTCCCTAAACTTTGGAAGATTTCCCCTCTGCTCCCTTGCTGATTTTGAAGCCTGAGCTATAACCAGCCCCCAGCGCCGGTGTGTGAACAGGATTGGAAGCACATGGATCCCACCAGCAGCAGCTGCATGCGCAGCCCACAGCCTCCTGCCCCGCTGTGGGGGTGCCTGCGGAGCACCCACGTGGACGCCAGCACAGCTCCGGGGCTGAGCCACTACCCACCAGCGACATTCTCCTTCCACCAGAAGTCAGATTTTGCTCCTTATCCTGATTTCTCAACCTCCTGCCTGGTGACTGCTCCCCACAGCTTCCCACGTGAGGAGCGGACGTTTGTGGAGCAGCATCCCTCTTTCCAACACTCTGACTGGCATTTTGCAGCAACTGAGGCCAGAAGACGACTAAACCCAGGACTGGCCTTGGCTTCTGGGGAGTCCGAAGGCAGCAGCCCCAATCTCGTGAGTGCAACAGTGGGGATGAATGGAGATGATGAGGTACCAGTAAATACTACAAATGAGACTGAGAGAAAGTCATCTAAAAGAAAAAAGGAGAACTCAGGTAGGTGATATGAAATCGGGGTTGTGGGAGAGACAGGCTATAGAATGAGAGCACCTGTAAGATCAGGAATTAAGAAGTCAAGCTGATGAGGAGAACACTTTGTAGTTCTTGACTGGGGAAGCTTACACAGTAACAGCACTGAGACTAAGTGGCTTATTCTCTGATGACCTCTGGTGTTTGTATTCCACTCCTGCAGATCTTGTTTACTGAACCAGGCATTTTATTCCCCAGCACAATGCACGTTTGCTGTAACTACGCAGGAATCTCACGGCATGTAAACCCTGAGCTGAAAGTCCTAGCATGGGGAGTTACAGATTGCATAGGAAAAGGGCAGTCAAAGAGCAAAGACCCCTCACCTCGAGCTACCTGCGCTAGCTGGAAATGTTATAGCGGGATTTTGGCATCTCAGTTTATAGTAAGAAGTACAAGATGCAAAGTCTCTCTTTAGAAACAAATTCTGTTTGGTCTAAATATTTAATGTTTTTAAACTCAAAAGAAGACCTACGAAAAGTTTCCCCATCAGGACAATGGCCAACGAGGCAGAAAACGTAGATCATTTTCAATGTGGCATCCTAACTAGCAAAACGCATTCTACAAAGTACAGGCGATCATTTAATAGTTATAGAAACCTCTGATTTGCTGCTGTCTCAAATGAAGATGTGTGAAATATGCATAAAATTGCTTTCTCCTAAGGAAGCTGTTGAAAATTAATATGCTTATGTGCATTCATTTGCTATAGTGGTCATTTACAAGCTAGAGTGTGCTTTTTACCATAGCACTGCTATGAAGTGGGAAACATTTTCCAGTATCCCCATCTTATGGGTAGAGAACACAGTGATAAAAGTATTGATTGATTGATTGATAGATTTTATGGGTTGGCTGCAGAACAGCAGCCTCTAACCCACCTTTCGTTTCTGCAGTCTGTAATTTAAACGACAAGCTTGTATTTTGTGCTCTCTCTGTCCCACACTTAGTCCTAACCTCTGTCCTCTTCCAGATCAAACAGGCTGGCAGGGAACCACAAAATAACCAAGACTGCAAATCTCTGTGCCCATAATCCACCTTACTCTCCTCAGTTACCTGGGTGGTTTTTTCTTTAGAAACCCAGCTTTGCAGAATTTAAGTTCATTTCTATTGAAAAAATGTGGTTATGGCAAAAATTTCCCAACACACAAATGCAAAGAAGTTGAAGAAAATAAATAATAGAAGTGATACTTTCATTAAAGCATTTGCTAGTCATGGGGAAAAGGTGATTTCAGCATACTCAGGTTAGAGCGATAGCCTTGTTCTTGAAGAGATGGATTTCAAAGGACATCTCCCTGTTTAAAGTAGAAGACAAATGTTTCTTCTATTCTCTATTACCAGCCCCCTCACATTTCTTGTCATACTTGCTGTCCCATACACTTTTCCTTACAGGGGAGCTGTAAGCAATGATATCACTGAAAGGTCTGGCATTTCCTGCCTTCCAGCAAGTGGTGCTGTCTGTACCCATTGTTACTTGAGCTAATGCAGAACAACGAACACATCCCACAGGGGATTCCGTGGCTTTTCATTTCACTCCTTTTCTTGCTTACTGGACAGCAGATGGAATTATTTGATATCCCTCCTGCAAGCTTTTCCTTCCTTCTGTCCACAGACAAAATAAAAGGGGAAAGTATGAGCCATTTCGTTGTGCTTTCTTTCACTTTGACAGCCCTTCCAGAACTGCAGCTGGACATGGCACATACTGACTGGTTATTCTAAGTGGAAGATAAATCTTTTCTCTCCTCTTGAGAATTTGTCTTGACTTCTTTAGATAAATCTAGATACCCAGAATCTTGTCCCCAAAGACTGGGCTAGTAAAGAAAAACATCTTGAAATCGCTTGAAGAAAAAACCTACAAAATAAACTACTTCCTTTTAGTTGGTGCTTTATCCACCACAACTTTCCCTGAGCCGCAACACAGATACAGCATTACCATGATCTGTACCAGTGCATGCAAAACCTGCTGGTTCTTGCGAAGACCCTAGTTATTACAAGCCACACAGTGAGGATCTTGGAACATGCTCTTTGCAGAGTATTCTGAGAGCAGACTAAAATAAACACATTTCTCAGACAAATAAGCAGAGTGTTGTAAAAATAAGAAAAAAGCTTGTCAATCTTTAAAGCTTTCTTTGAAGCATGGATACAGTGAAAACACTCACAGAATAGCTTTTATATGGCAATAACAACAGTTGCATCTACTACAAGTACTTGTGGATAAACATGCGCACAACCTTCCCCCCTCTGTAGACTGCAGGTATGTAGATGTCATATTCAGTCTTGACTTCACAGGCTCACCAAGTGACCTGAAGGTAGAAGTTAACCTTGTGGTGGCTTTTACAGCTGCCTCTGCTGTCCAACACAGCCATTAACATTCCCAAATAAAACTTCAACCATGTTTGTCTGACCTGTCCTAAATTTTACTTGTGTTATGATGTACTTGAAGTTCTCAGACCTCCAAATATAGTAATATAATACATCATAGCATTCTGACAGCTTTATTTTATGTGAATGGAACAATACAAAAAGTGCTGGCTTTGCTGCTTGTGGCATGGTAGGTCAAGGGAGAGTGATAATATGGATATAAGGCACGAAAGTTAAAACATGGGGAAGCAAAGTATTTCGGTGCAATGATAGCAAGGAATGAGAGCTTCCTTCCCACAGCTGCTCATTTCTGGCCTCACGGGCCCAGGCAGGCGCTTCTGCAGTTCTGACAACACACCCTTCCCAATTCCGTGCTGTCCCAAGGCTGTCAACAATGATAAGCCATGCGGAGCTTGAGGGGGCTCCTAAAACTCCTTAGAACCTCCACTGAACACTTCAATTAGTAGTTTAGATCAGACCTCGTCAATACACATGTTCACACAGACCAACGCACCTTTAACTGACACAACGTTTGTGTTTGCCTCTTAGAAAACCAGAATTCAAGCAACAAGGCAGAACCAAGCAGCAAATCCCGGAAGGAAAGGACAGCTTTCACGAAGGAGCAGCTACGGGAGCTGGAAGCCGAATTTGCCCACCATAACTACCTGACAAGGCTCAGGAGATACGAGATAGCCGTAAACCTGGACCTCACCGAGAGACAAGTAATTCAGGACCCCCTCTCCCCAGCTTCTTCCTCCCCCATAATTTCTCCCTAAAGCTAAAGCATGTTACTTGAGGGTGAACTTTTGCGGTGTCACAGAGAAATCCTAATCCAAAGTCTCCACATTCTTTTAAAACACATTTGTTACAAGTTTCTGTAAGTAGTCAATAAATGTAATTCTGTTTATCCAGCTAGAGACACATTTGGGAATAACTACTGTCTACCGTGCTGTTGTTTACCAACACTCACTAGTACATACTGGTATGTCAAGGCTTTCAGATGGAATATGGATGTCACCTTAGGCTGCAGTTACGAGGAAGTCATTAGAATGATATATGTTTGATAAATGCATTTTTCCTGGGTCGGGAAGTGTTTTGAGGGGATAAAGAAAGACAAAATTGCAGAGTTCTGGAAAGATATTTCTGTTCTTTCATTGTGATCTCAGAGTTTCCTTATCAAAGATTAGTGACAATTTAGGAGTTGCTCAATACTATTCAAATTACAGTTCCTGAAGCATTAGATTGGATGGACTAAAGGTTAAGACATTAGATACACTGTGCCCTTTGGATTGATGCTTTTAGTTGACATAAGGACAGAATCTAGGCAAAGCACTTGTACTACCTTTGCGGGTCTCAGGGAAATATCTGCCTGGAACAGTTCAGACAGAATTGTCCCTGCCTTTGTTAGAGATGGATAACCTCAACTTGGGAGGTTACTTTCATCTTTTCCTCTAGAATTCCACAAAACATCTGTCTACGAATACACACATGCATGTGTAGGTCTGCTTATACAGCCGAGATTGAGGCTATAAGTAATCATTTCCTTTTTATTGCTCAGGTCAAAGTATGGTTTCAAAACAGAAGGATGAAGTGGAAACGTGTTAAAGGTGGGCAACAAGTGTCCCCACAGGAACATGACACAGAAGACGTGGACTCTGCTGCCTCCCCCAGCTCTGACTAGTCCTTGCAGCAACGAGAGAGAAGCATGGAGAAAGTTACTGATCAGAAAGTGGATGAAACACTGCTCTGGTTCAGCTACACCATGAGATGATCCCACCTGCAAAACCTGCAGCCCCGAGTCTTTAAAAGGTAGATGGTGCTACAGAGGCAACGAAAGAACACAACAGAAAAAAGCCAAAGGAAGGGCATGATTGTCTTATGACCACAGATGTGTGCTCATAACAAAAGCTAACAAACACTGAATATAAACCAGGCATCGTGTTGTCTAGGCTCTCAAACACTCAGAACATCCAGGCTGTCAGTCAGTGGGTGATAATGCAGCTGTGCCTTTCCCTGGTCACCCCTATTCACTCTGCATCTGGACTTGACAAGGTACCTTTTCTTCATGCCTTTCTTGAAAAGAAATAAACGCTTCAGTAGTCACTGATTTTTGTTGCAAATCGAATTGAACACCTGTAAGTATGTAGTGAGATTACAATATAAAAGTGAGCCCACATCTAGATACACAGAAATCCACTTACCAGCTTCAGAAGAGATGGCTTTCACATCGAGGGTTCAAGAGAAGTGCCCTGTTGATGGCAGCAATCTGGAGAGGCACAATTCTTCCACGCTTACCATAAATCCTGAAATTAAATTGATAATCTTAATTGCAAATATTTTTTCCAATAAACTGAATACTGACAATTGTAGCCAAGTGTCCCAACAGGTACAGCAGGGATGAAGCCCTCAGCACAATACCTGTCACTGGTTTGTTTTCAACATTTCAATCTATTTAACTAAAGGAAAACTCCTTTTTAGTGCTGCATTTCTTTCAGGTTCATGGAATGTCTCTGGAAACCCAGTTTTGTGAATTCAGGATTGTCAGGAGAAGCAGAAAAATGTTATTGGTAGTAATTTAACTGAGTTCACTGTCTACAAATTCTCGTTTCATTTTTCATAGGAGACAAAACTTGCCTTCGAATAAACATGTACATGTGTATAGTTGAGTTACATATTAAACCACCCGTTAACCTGGGCATTACGTGGGTTTACACTTGCTTATTATCTACTGAATCAGTATCTGGATTGAAGAGATGTACAGTTATGTGACCAACATAACAGCCCTTGGGGGGGGCGGGGGGGGAGAAACTGCATCACTGATGGTTCACAGGGCCTCTGCACAACCTACACTGTGACCACAGCGTGGGTGCAAACCTTTCAATCCCGTGAGTGTGTTCGCAGAGGGATATTCCCGTTACTTCTCAGACAGACATTGAAGCACTGTTAATCCTGGAAAGGCCGCCTGCCCCTCTGCGAACAACCCGCGCACTTTGGCACCAGAAGCTTAAACGAATGTTGCGCTGAAAACCAGTTAGAACGATGAGAAGTGTGTGTGGCCTCCCTCTGAGCTACCCCCGTGCCTTCGGACGAGGGGAACGCTCCCCACACTTCCTCCCAGGTCACTTCTGGGCGACTGGTGCGATACTTCCATGGGAGATCCTGCAGGCAGGAAGTTAGGGCCGGATCCCAGTTACTCCAGCAGCAATAAGCGGAGGTGTCCCATCACAGAGCACTGTTCCTTGGGTTAAGAACAGGCTCATAACCCCACTGTTCAGGTTACACAAAACTAGTTGGTTAAAAAACCTGCCTATGCACAGATAAGGATAAGCTACAGTTTACTGTGACTTTAAGAGCAGGAAATGACTATTGGTCTAAATGGCTCTGCTTAAACCTTGGTGCCTTCTGATTAAGCTTCTGACTAAATTCATTAGTTTAGGTCTTGGCAAACCCTGAAGAAAGCTGGTTTTGTGAAGAACTCTGGTGCAAGCTCATGACGTTCTACCTTCATCTCAAAGAACACAGAACACCGTGGGGTAGGAGTTCTTTGTTACTCATTTCCTTGTAAACTCTTAAGCCAACCAATCGAACACTGTACATCACCTCACTGCTTCCTCCCCATCGTGGTTAGAAAGTCTGCAAGCTGCAGAAACAGCTTATTTCGTGATCAAAACTTTTGGGTTCCTGGCTACCAACAGAAATCAAAATCAGCTCCTCACCCAGAAAGAAGGCTAAGAAACCTCCCCTTCCAGGGAAGCTGTCAATGGTAGCATGTTGCATCCTAATTCACTTAAAAGCTAATCAACGGCATCTCAGCCTGTACCTATAACTACAGCTCCTAAACAGCTCTAGCTCTGGCTTTTGAGGAGTAAGGTACGAGTCACCTGTGAGACTGTTTTATGCTTAGGCCATTTCTGCATGAAACCATCTGCTTAATTCTAAGACTTTTGTGATGGAACATTTCACTCCTGACATCAAAGCATTTGACCCCTGAACCTGTGGTGCCAAGAATCTTTCAGGCAAAGTCTGTTGTCTGGGAGCAAAATCTCTGACCTGCAACTATTTGCCACAGAAACACACACGAGGCTTTATGCTCCTCACAGAGGGGAAGTGAGAACCTGGGGATGTTCAGCAGCGCTTCCCATGCCTGCTTCTCAGCACATAGTCTGAGCACACAGTCATCCACACAACAGCAGAAAGGGCTATCAGGTCTTCCCAGGTAGCACACAGGCAAAAGAGCAAGACTCTGCCCATGTGAGGCCAGTGCAAACAACCCACAGGGAATGGGGATAAACACAAAAACAGGCACTTCATGCTATTTAGACACATTCCCAAGAACTCCATATTGTGCTGTCAGTGCAGAGTAGTCACAAAATAAATGTAAGTAAAAGAACACCAACTGTGAAAGGAACCTGTGAGAAAACCCGGATGCTGCTTTTTCTAGATTTAATAATCTGGAGGAGCAATTTGACAAGAAAAAAAAGCGAAATGCAGAATGAGTTTCACAAAAAAAAACCCTTCTCACTAAAAATCACTTAGAGTTCTCCAGAGAAAAGCTGTTAAAGTCGTGGTTCAACTCTTCCTTGTGACCTGCAGCTCCTGGAGGACCTTGCACACACTCTTTTAACTGTCTGCAGCACAAAGAGACTTTTTCAAGAGGAGTTACCTTGAGGGTAGGAACCTGTATGAACTTTCCCACAGCCTGGCCTCTCCTCGTTAGTCAGTGTTACTCCCTGTGCTGGCAGTCTCTGCTAATTGCTACAGGTGGGTCTCTGGGGATGCACCAACAATGGTAGCTCAAACTCCTGTGGCAGGAAATGTTCTGGATCAGGCCGGACAAGACAGCCACGAGGTGGAGAGAAGACCCACACAGGGTATGGCTGTGTTCTGTCTAACTTGTTTCAGTGCACGTCTTGGCCAAGACACAACCTAAATGTTCAGCTGCAGAGGGTTGCTGTTCCAGTTGTTGCACACTTGGTTCCTGCATGTCCTTTGTCATCAAGCTGGGTTGTGTTGGATGAAATGGTGCCAGCTTCAACAGAACACACACTTTCTGGTTCTGCCTCAGGACATTGACACTGTAAACACTGCTGGAAGAGCCTTGTCTGAGTTCTCAGCTTAAATGATAAACACAGGCAAACATGCTATAGCCAACTACAGACGTGCACTGAAAAGATACAAGCAACCTGGAGGTACTGTTCTTTAATCAGCTGTGCAACGTCAGGAGATAATGTAGATGCCCCAGGTAGCCTGTCTAGATATCCCGTATAGTTCAGAACATCCTACCTTTTGTTGTCGGATCCAACAGTCCCTATAAACGCAATTGTAATACTGCTATTTCCATATCCAGGAGTAATAGATGGCTTTTTCCAGACCCAGCTGAGGAAAAGCGTTTCCTTCTTCCCAATCATGAAATCCTACAGTTTCTTTCAGAATTCAAAGCTCTCGCTTTCTACCTCCTAAGGCCAAACACAGTAACGTCCTCCAGGGTCTGGGGGAGCGACACCAAAGGTTACTCCCTACTGAGATGCTGCTCTGGTGTAGAAACAGGCTCTGCCATGCAACGTGGAACTAAAGCTAGCTTTCCATTTTCCTCTTTTCACTGGATACACCTCATCCCATGGCTAGAAAAACCTAATGTTTTGTTAAGGAGTGCGAAGGTTAACACACTCCAGATGGCAGAGAAACAGACTCCTGTGGAAGCTGCAGAAGTGTCCAGCTGCAAATCTCGGGAAGAACGAGCAGAGATTTCCCAGCATTTTACACAGAAAAAAACCCATTGAAGGTCCTGCTGCCTCCTCAAGGCCCCAGAGCTGCTGCGTGTGTCAGGGAGCATCACGTGTGGTTTATGCAATACACTGGTCTATGGGCAGCTTGAGAATCCACATGTGTAGGATGCTGTGGAGACATGCAAAGCGCTCACACAGGGCATTGTGCTGCTGCTGAGCTCACACGCAGCCGCTGTAGCTTTACAAAGAGCAGTGGAAATGATGAGCTTGTGGTTAGCAATGATTAGATTTTTAGGGAGAGTGAACCGTTATTACCCACACAAAAGCCTGAGACTTGGCCAGAGCCCCACCTGAGCGCCTTTATCTCCCCCAGGACTTCCTCCCCTCCTCACCAAGAACTCCCGTGCTTCCACCTTTCAATAGTCTCTCATAGCCCAGCCCCTGGGGTTCAACTCATTTCTTCCCATTCACAGCGAAACAGGTCTGGGGCACAGGGATGTCATCTTGCTCCTGCTTGGCACACACCCCACTGGACACGGGGTGCTGCAGGAGACCCAATTGCACCCACAGCACAGAGGGAGGGTGCTTGACAGCTGCGACTGCTCGTTTCTCCTCCAAGCTCCGCTCTGTCATGAGCTAAGGAGGAGAGTCCTGAACCCCCCCATGCACAGTGCTAATGAAGGGGGAGCAAGCTGTGACTAACGAACCAAGCCCTGCAGCTCACACTGTCTGGAAAACAAAAGAGCCCTTTTAGCAAACATTTCACAGCCAGAGGCTCTGAATGGGTCGTGTTCTGCACTTACAAATCCCACTTCCAGGAGAATTTCCTACGCACAGAGACAAGCACACACAGCGGATCAGGGCAGCTTACAGAACAGACACAGTCTGTCACCAGACTTTCTCCCCCACCTCTAACAGTGCTCAGGTTAAGTTTCATCAGCCACTATCTCATATTTTGGATAATTCCCTTCCCTGGAGGAAAGCGTACAGCCCCTTCAAGAAATCTTATATGTCTGTTAGTGGCTGGGCTCTGAACACTGAACCCATGCAGCACTTCCAGGCAGATGGACAGGAAATCCATTTTCTTCCAGTGATTACAGTAGAAGGGCTTCTGTCTGACTGGAACTTGCCTGGTGTGGCCGTAAAATAATCTCAGCATCAGGCTATCACCTCTCAGGTCGTAATTGCGAATGATGATGGGTTAATTCCCACTGCAGCGCTGGGTATGGGCAGCTGCCTGCAGAGCTCTACAGCTTCTGCCCCCAGTGCCACAATGGTTGCATTTCTACATGAAGGAAGGGTTTTCACACAGGACCAGACCTTTCCCCCACTATCCTCTCCCTCTATACTATATATATTAAATAACTTTTACACAAGGGTAAGCAGCCAGTTGTCTGGAAGCTCCTTTGGGAACAGATTGCAAAGAGATAACAGGAGTGAGTAACAGAGCGGGCGGTGACTTCATCCCATGGAGGTTTGAGTCATGTTTCTCTCCTTTCTGAAGAGTAAAACATTTTTCAAAGCTCCCTCAGTCCTGCCCATTCTGTATTTCCAGATTTTAACCCTTTTCTACACATCCACCGTTTCTATTCTATGTTTCTCTCATGAGAGATGATCAAGAAAAGTGATGTAACTGATGAGGATCTGGGCAGTTTCCCATTCAGAAAGTCTATCGATCTAATTTCCTTGCTCCATCCACTTTCGTCATCTGTAGGGAGAGGGGCAGACCTCTGGTGGCAGTAGCAGGGTCACTAACAAGTCTGGCCAGGAAGTTCTTTTCCAAGGAAGAGAAGTATAAACCCCCATGGTAATAATTCACAGTTGTTTCTGTCTGAAGTGAATTGAAAAGGAAATTCTGGATACACATATATCCAGCACTATGCACTCTAGCAAGGAAAAGTGCAAAATAAGGCTTCTTGTTTACAAGGATTCCAGCAGCTTCTTGCTTGGTTAAAAAGTTCTTTAAAGTATCACCTCAAAAAATAAATCTATTAGAGGATGAACTGAGGAGATGAGAAATAGTCTGTCTCAAGGAAACATTTCAGGCACGTCTCTGCCTTGTTTATTTGCAGTAGAGAACACAGACACAACTGGGGTATGTTTTATATTATAGAGCATAAGGGTTTGTGGCATTCCTGTCTGCACTGAAGACATGTTTATACTGTTAGGTTCCATTATGAATCTGTTTAATATCCTGTGAATGCTCAGAGTCCTTTGCACACGGCAGGCAGGAAGCCTTTAATGCACATACTGAGAAGACATTTCCAACCATTCAAACATCACATAAATGTGTGGGGGGAGAAAAGGTCATTTCTTACTTTTAGTTACTGCAATAACTAAATTCTTCTTGTGATTTTGCAAGATTTCTTAGAGAACAAACCTCCCAGTTCTAGCAGAGTCATCCATAAAGCCCAAGCAAGTCATAAGGGAAACAAACTCAGTGCAAAACATTCTAAGTCATTTACCCTTTGCATTTTGTCGCACCATAAGATACTAGTTAAGATCAGAGATTCACAGCGCTCAGCTCAGGGCAGGCTTGTCCCAAAGGCATTTGTCATTTAGAACAGGTAAGTACCACAAGGAAAGCAAAGGCAGCACTATGCACCCCCCCTCCTTTCCTAGCTGTAAAGTGAAGACTTGGCCAGTGTGAGGGAACTGAGGCATCTGGGGGCCTCATCACTTACATTCTGGGCCCCACTGTCTGGGGATGGGAGGGTGCTACAACTGCCCAGAGGAGGGCAACAAAGCTGGTGACAGGGCAGAAAGGTGCATCCTATGAGCAGCAGCTGAGGACTTTGGTCTTGTCTACTTTGGAGATAAGGCTGCTGATGGGTGATCTCACTGCTCTCTATAGAGCTTCCTGAGGAGAGGATGTTGAGAGAGAGGTGCTGATCTCTCCCCTCTGGGATCCAGGGACAGGATGCCTGGGAATGGGTCAAGGCTGCATCAGGGGAGGTTCACACTTGACATTAGGAAACATTTCTTTACCAAAAAAGGGGTCAAACGCTGGAACAGGCTTCCTAGAGCGGTGGTCAATGTCTGTCAGTGTTTAAAAAGCATCTGGACCATGGCCTTAATAATATGCTTTAACTTCTCTTCAGCCCTGAACTGCACTCTTCTATTCCAGTTGCAGTTGCTTTGACATCTTTTACATATGTGAAGAATATAACTCACCATTTGGAAAACAAGGGTAATAGTGTTGGGTTTGGAATACGTGTATAACTTCAACTATGAAACTTGGCTTGAATTTTCACTTTCCTTCCCAGTTGCTAAGGCCAACTCAACCAGCATTATTTTTAGGAGAAAAATGAGCTCCTCTCCCTGCTGTAATTTCATTGTGTCTCTGCCAGAATCAAGATGAGATGATGCCAAGAAAAAGGATGAGCTCATTGCATTTAATGGTATGAGGATTCACAAATACAAACCACATTATTCAGAAGCAGGCAATGGTATACAGTAGGGTTTTAGAGGCAGGTAATTTTGATTGGAAATGAAAAGAATATGCTTTATTCTTCAGGTGTAAAACTGGCTGCTGATGTGGGGAGTGCATTCCTTGCAGTACTAAATAACCTACCTCATAACTTGAAAGGAGAGGGGATGTAGGAAGTTTCTCCTGCTCTAGTCAGAGAACTGCTCTGATCGCCCTTCCATAGGGCTGGCATTTCTGATTATTCACCATTGTTTTATTGTTCCTGCACTTTTATGACCTCATATGAAATGAACAAGATAAACATTATTGGTAACACAACGTAGTGAAGTACAACAAAGAGTCGTTAGGATTCTCCTGTTCAGGCCCAGGTATAAATCTCAGCCTCTGGAATGATGGATTCAGCACATTCCCACACCTGGTGGATTTCTGGGTTGCATTGAGCTCGAAGTTCTTATTCCACAGAACAATGAATCCTGCTCAGTGGTGCTGTGCTAGTGCAGAGGAATCTCCCAGCGCTGAGATCCATCAACCATCACCTCGCCATCCGGGCATCCCCTAAGCAAGGAGGGGCACAGCCTCTTGTATAAGCCCCGTGCAGTCTTTGCAGCGTGTTGCATAAAAATGCAGGAGTCTTTAAGAGGGAAAGACGGTTCAGACGTCCATGAGGGACATCCGAGTTCGCGATGTGTTTGACTGGTTGGCTGGATTTTTGCACAGGGCTTGGACAGGCTCAACCAAATCATTTCATGCAAGACAGGTAAGCCCCAGGTGTCAAAGATTGTCTCATTCTCTAAGTGACCAAAATGGAAAGAAAACTTACAGATTTCTCTGCATCCGTATGAAAATCCTTTAACTCTCCTGCCAAGTACCCCATGGCCTCTATTTAGAAAGCAATAGGAAGACAGGACCCATTCCATCTCCTCCCACAACACCGCTCAATCACAGTGCCCTGTGACTATCCCAGTGGTGTCTGCTTCAGCGTCTCACGGACACAGAATGACCTAATTTGTTATGGCTGGTAAAAACCGAAAGAAACGCAATCCAGGGACTGTAGTTAATCGCGGTCAGGTTGAGATGATTTATGATCCGAGGAATGTACTGACTCCTGACACCATCATCCCACCAACAGCAGCGACCAGGCTCAGCAACAGCTGGAATCAAATTAAGATTGGGATTTGCCAGAAAATGAGAACTAGCACAGGTAAGACCTAAGGGGGAACGCAGAGTAGGGGGCACCTGAGGATGTATTTGATCTATAGAACAGGCACCTTCTCTCCCCGCACCGTCAATCAGTTCACCTTCAAGTCCTGATTTATGATTTAGAGGAAAGATGTTGCCAGGAATGGGTCTATGCCGAGAAAATTTCATCTGTCTGGAATCTGACAGGAAAAACTGGGAATTTCAGAGGGAGGTGGGATTTGTCCTGGTTGAAGTGTCTCCAGCGTCCCTGTATTCACTCAGACGGCTCATGTCAGCAAGTCAGGCTCACTGAAAACTAGTGTCAAATGCTTTTCCTTCTCAAGAACGTTGAGCTGATCCCAGGTCAGCAGGCTGTGCAGTGCAACCCATGACCCTAAACAGCAGGAGCCTTCAGCAGGTCCCCCCTGCCTTTTGCTGTATATCTTAAATCAACATCCTCCTTTTCTCTGTAGGGTTTTGAAAAGGATTACAGAAGAGTTACTTGATTTTCAAGTCCAAGGTACTTCAACACACTTCAGAAGTTAAATATAACATGAAAATAGGTTCATTCAATACTGATTTTCTTTGGAAAGAATTCACTGGTGTTTACTTTCCTTGTTAGGACTCAGTCGTTAGGACCCGCTCAGTGAGCAGTGTGCTCACTGTGCACACTGCTCTTCATCATGCAAGACGCAGCCATTCATGAGCCCAGTAAATCAGTGCCTGAACACAAGCTCCAGGCACACCCTTTTGCTCTCCAGTACCAAAAGGTATTTTAACAAGCTTGGAAAGCCCAGCAAGGAGCCCAAATCTCACAATCAATCCTGGAAATGTCTCATTTCAGCAAATACACAGCATTGCTGCTAGAGCGACCGCAAATGGCTACTACACCTTGGCAGGCCACAGAAGAAAGGTACTGCAAGACTGACAACGACCAGGGTTTGTAAACACTGTGGGATGCTAATCAAACTACTCCATCTTCTGCCCAAGATTCCTCCAGACGTAGGTGCAAGTTTTAACTTTAATGCATTCTGCAAAGGTCTGGAAATAGATGGTACATTGAGTCTGTAAGCTGGAAACCAGGCTCCTGTGTACTGCTTTCTGAAAGACCAGAAAGGAAGCAGTTGTCTCCTGACTGTATTATTACTGAGACCCAAGGGCTGTTCCGTGCCTTTTGCACTGTTTCGGATTAGTTTTTTAATCTCCATTTGTCATGGTTTAAATCCAACTGGCAACTAAGCCACATGCAGCCACTCACTCACTCCCCCTTCAGTGAGATGTGGAAGAAAATCAGAAGGGTAAAAGTGAGAAAACTTGTGTGTTGGGATAAAGACAGTTTAATAAGTAAAGCAAAAGCTGCACATGCAAACAAAGAAAAACAAGGAATTCCTCCACCACTTCCCATCGGCAGGCTGGTGTTCTGCATCTCCAGGAAAGCAGGGCTCCATCACCTATCATGCCTACTTGGGAGGACAAACACGATCACCCTGTACATCCCACTCCTTCCTTCTTCCTCCAACTTTATATGCTGAGCACGACACCAGTGACAGAGGAAGGGAAGGGGAGAAAGAAAAATGGTTGCAAGCCCAGAAGTGGTGGTTGGAAGAAATCGCTGTAGGATCCTGTGCTTCTTATTCAACCCAATCTTGTTTACACATACCTTCACCTGCTGGCTAAATGGAAAGTGCATTAACCCTTTACCTTCCTATGCCCTAAGAGGGTCTTTGCGTACTGTTTCACAGGGATATGAGCCCAAAACATATAAAGCTTCTTAGAAAATTCGTTATCACCATGGAGGGGATGGGATTGTGGTACAAAATGCTTTATAAGGGCAGGGATGACTGACAATGCAAAAAAAGCAGCCTACGCTGGATCGTCTGTGCTATATCTCAGTGGCTTCATCTGAAGGCACATGTTGAAGGAGCATAAAGAACACAAGACTGAGTCACACTCCGCTCCCAGTGGAAGCGGAGTGCTCCAGTTCCCGCACAGGGAAAGCCAGGAATGTAACTTCATCCCTCTAAATCTTTCTGACTCGCTGTCCTATGCAAAGCAGTCACTGGAGGCAGAGTGTGGCAGTAACTACATTTGGCAGTGCTCTTTGCTACCTGCACTTTAACTCCCAACCAAGCAGACTGCAATAACATGGGGTATTTATTCAGCTGTGCCTCTCTTGTGGATCCTGGGGAGAAAAGATATGTTCTGGCCTCATTAATCACTTCATCCTTTGCTGGAGTAAATAAGAGTAGCCACAGGGGGCTGTCTTTGCTCAGGAGGTTCTGCAATGCATAGGGTTTGCTGAAAGAGACACCTTCACTAAAAGAACACAAAGTTCCTTCACTGTAAGGAGGGGAAGATGATCTGGGGTGACTACAGATGATAAAGGGAGATCAAAACAGGATTAAGCAGTGGTCCAAACAATTCCTTTCTGTCCCTCCCAATGGGTCAAGCACCATCTCAACTGGTATACCCTATGCTGCACCCAAGGTAGGAACTGTTTCTCTGAACTATCTTCCTTCATAAGGCACAATGCAGTGTCCCTGTCCACAAAGACCTCTGACACACTGAGGCAAGGAGAGTGTGGAGTCTTGTTCTTCAGGACCCAGCCATACTAAAGCTTCACTTTTCAGACCAGCACAGATGCCACGAGTTAGGAGAGAACCTACTGGAATGGTCAGGGCGCTACAGCTCAGAGAGGCAGATGAGAGAAGTTGACTCAGCATTTCATAGGAACCACCATCCCTGACCCCACTGCAGCTGGAAGCCTTTTAAAGCCAAAGAAGCATTTTTCCTTTGTCCAAGAATGTAAAAGGGTTAAACACCAAGGGATGAGGGGGAAGCGTATATGGAGCGAAGGTTCAAAGCAACCTAGTGGTCTTCTGTGTCACTAATGTGAGACATTAGCTTTGCCAGGCACTGTACTCCGTAACTTCAGCAGCTTCAGGCACATCTGAGCTGACTTAAAATGTCTTTCAAAGAGCAAATTTCAAATTAATTTCCTGGAAACCACGTTCTGTTCGTATCTCTTTAGGGCTCACGATGCCACACACCGTTTGTCTGGCAAAGCAACACGAACATCAGGGGTTTCATTCAGAAAACGTGTTGTGCTGTAAATGAGCAACTCGCTTCTTCCCCTCACTGAGCACCAGGTTCTCTCTATGAAGCCCACTTGGCCCAACACCAGGACTAAACAGTTTATAAAGAAAACAAGCTGATAAAGCAGGGTCCTCTTTCAGCCTTGCAGAATAGGGGGGTTAACATAATGGTTACTATACGAAGCCAAATCTCAGCTCCTTCACCTCTGTGACCTCCCAGTCCCAAGGCAGCTTCTTCAGAAAATAAGTTTTCTCAAATCGTAATTCTATGCATTTTTCTTACTGCTTTTAAGAAGAGCAGAGGTTACACATGGTTTCCACTCAATCTCCTGGTGTTTACAAGCTTTCTCCTCTCCCCTCTCCCCCTTTCTGCTTACATGTAATAAAAAAGTCAGAGGCAGCAAGTCAAGAGAAAAGCAAAAGGGGCTTCATGTCCCAGGGGGCAGATTTGCTGTTTTACTTGCAATACTTTTAAAATTGAAGCTGTGGGAACAGGTTTGACTGATACTTCTGCTTCCACGTGGATGTTCCTTGGCTTCTTTACAGTGATTCATGTGCAAGAATAAAGTCAGTATTGATTGATTGAGAGTTCTCTCTGGATAATGATTTTTCCTACATACCTGACTTCTTTTGCATCACTGAATTTCCCTTCGTCTTTATGTAATGAATGGGGATGGCAGATGATCTAGCACTTTGTAAGAATGTTTTACCAGTTAATTGAGCCCAGTTAGTCTTGGCTGGAATTCATGCACAGCACAACCCGGATGATTCAATTTTCAGGAGATCTGCTCTAATAACGTCTTTCAAGATGCTTTGTAAAGTTTTGTTCCAATTTCATTACATTCGCAGGACTGTCAGGTCCCCGTTTAGTTTCTGACATGACGGAGCAATTCCCTGGGAAGCGGCAGTAGCAAGGCAGGGATTCTGCTTTTTGTCTTCTAGTCTTAACAATCAATCAACACCATCTAAAGCTGGACAACAGAAACTGCTTTGGGGACCAAAGGATCCCGTGAGAAATGGGTTTCTTTGGTCCCTCAGATTCCTCTTCTGTCCCATCCTAGGCTCAAGATGCCTCGCTCATTACCAGGGTTTTTGCTGACTTCTTTAGCACAAAAAAAGATGAGCGATAATTATATGTATGGTGCGAACTGACAGTCTGACAAGGAGAGAAAGTCGTTCAAAGTCCTGCAAGATGAGCCTGTCACTAGACCAGTGCTCGCCGTCACCACTCCCGCTGCCGGGAACTCTGCATTTCCCCGCCGAGAACTTCGCAGCTAAGTTTAAAAGCCTGACCCATTGCCCCGGTGTTCCTACTCCAGCCCTTTCCACCCCAAAGCACCCCTTGCGAAAGTGGGAATGAGGCAGGTGGGCGCTGGGGGGCCTGCAGTGCCCTCTCCTGGGCTGCAGCAGCACAGGTGGCCCTTTCCTGGCATGACAGCATTTGGAGGGTTAAAAGGCTGCTGTGAGTTTTGTGGCTTCTTTCCAAAAGGTTTCAGTTAACACCAAAGGTCTCCTTATAGCTCACTCGCTTTAATAGATTTTTCCCATTGACTTCTCACTTTATAGACTATCATTTCCTTTTCTGCAGGGGAGCTATTTTCTGGGTCACTGATCCAGCCAACTTAAAAGGGATTTCATTGATTAGGTTTTATTGGTGGTTACTTTAACCATAATGGGATAAGTTGCTAGTACCTGCTAACAACTACGTGTCTTGCTTTGGTACCCTGGCTCTGTACATCTACAAGCAAAGTCCGGGTTCCTCTCTCCTGCCTTGATTGAGTGCCTGGTAACTACTAGCACCTCTTTACTACCTCAGTTGCTTTTGTCCTTCATTTCAGTAAAGCAAGTAAGCTGCATGGCCAAGCGCTGCTGACAAGATCCTCCACTTGTTGAATGTGGCACCTTATTCCAGTCATGTCTGTTATCTCCCTACAGTCACACAAATATCCCCCAAATGCCATGAGAAGAGCCTTGGAAGCTGACGAGAATGATAAGGAATTTCTTTATACTTCATGTCTCTTCACAGGATACAGGGAAAAGGAACTGAGGGTAGCAGACTGCTGCTCACTTCCATCTCCCTACAAGTCCCTTTCTTGGCACTCCATCTCCATACATCCTGAGCAGATACTATTTGCTCTCACAACTGCCCTGGTACATTATAGCAAGATGACAATCAATTAACTGCTCACTCTATCACAATAAAGCAGCCACCCATCCTTATATAACTCTTTTTAATTGTTTTCTTACATTATAACATTTTGCTAAACTTATTCTGCCATAACTTACATAATTTAATTTCTCAAAGTGCTAATAATCTAATTGCTTCCTTCCTGCAGACAAAGTGCTGGAGCCATCTTCTCTCATTCAGAGCACTATAAAAAGTAGCTGGCATGAATACCTAAAAGGGGCAGTTTATCCACAAGACCTTATAGAGAACTGCTTTCTCCAGAGTCTGTGTTACGTCTCAGACAGCCACAAAGACACAAGAAACCCACCCAGACATTTCCTTGCACACTGGGACTACCTTCCCTATAGAAAATCGCCTTGAGATTAAAAGCATGGCAAGTCTCATAAACACAGATCTATGGCCTAACGGAAACCTCTTGTCATATCCCCCCTAAACTACTTCTACTAAACTAGATCGTCAAGAACAGCTACAATACCCCAAAATGCTACGTGATGGACACATTAGGAAGTGATTTGCAGAGCAGGCTGCAAACTGCCCAGTGAGAACTCACATTTTCTGTTTCTGGGTAGCAGAGTAGCCAGGCTGATTTCATGCCTGATGTTAAGAAACCCGAGTTCTTCATCCAGCTGTTTCTTTAGTGTCACTTTTATAAACGCTGCAGGTCTTCTCATGCTCCATTCTACAGCACAAAGTGGTTTGGGGTTTTTTCGCTTTCACATTGTCACTTTCCAAGACATTTGCCATTTGTTCCTGTTTCTGTCAGGATCTATCACTGGCAGTTTTATATTGCACTAACCGTAGCTGGTGCGGGCTGGGGGGCATCAGAAATTCAGGACTGGGTTTCCTCAAATCAGTACAACAGATGGGAAGAGATAAACCTTGGGGGTGGACATAAGAGGGGGAGAGGGATTAAACACACAACTCAATTGGTAACTAAGAAAAATAAGGTGTAAACCCAGGGAAGAACCATTTTGGGCAGTGTGGATTACACTGTTGGAATAAATCTATTGCTAATCCCTCTTAAGAAGGGATTGGTTCCCCTCTGGTTTGTGCATCACATCTGAACTCTTCACACACTCTATACTGAATGTTAATTGCTGAGGCTGCAAAGAGAAACTCCAGAATCATATTCCCACAACTCATTAGTCAGCCTTTGAAAACAAACATGACATATCTGCACAACAAGCTCATGAGGAACAGAGGAGAAAGTGTCAAAGAAGCAACATAATTTACCATCTCTAACTTTTACTAACCTTTTGCCCATCCTGAATATTCCCTCATTTGAAGTCAGCAGCTTCCCCAGGAATGTCAGTTCTCTCTCTTTTCTCATACCCTGTTTATAAACTCTTCATCCTCCAAGTCATTAACCAACAATATTTGTATTATTCCAATTTTATGAAAGCAGAAGAAAGAATTCATAGAGACCTCTGGAGAGAGGACAGGACACAGAAAGAAGCAAGTACACAGGCAACCTAATTTAAAACATGAATCATCCCCCAAGGCTATTGTTGTCATCAAGAGATAAATCAGAGACCAGCCTTGCTCGTGATCAGCAGCATCAGTTTCACCTTTGATACATAACTCATCATCAGTAGCAGCTGTGCTGGTCGTGTGATAGAGCTCTTGTATGTGCATCTGGATGTAAACTTCCTGACAGCACGTTTTCATTCTGCTACCACAGACGGGTCAGGACTGTGTTTCAGTTGGGTTTCCTGACGGAGCAGGGCCTCTGGGAATGCTGGGGCTGGAGCCTGCTAGCAGAAACATCAAAATACATATTGACTAGGTCCTTACAGATGTTATTCTGCATAACAGACATCCCTTTCATACGAGCACATCAGTCCGTCACACTGGTGGTGTCAGCTATGTACAAAAATATACAGCCCCATTTAGCCATGGGGATAACTTTCCCCTTCCTTTTTCTCTTGAGTATATAGTTCCCTTTCAGGAGATAATGTTCCGTGAACTATTATCTTCTCATCACCACGTCCCAGCTGTTTCTGATATTTTTTGTAGGATCAATAAATATTAAATGTGACCACGGAACTTAAAGGAGGAATGTGAGCGAATGGCAGCATGCACTGGTATGCACAAAAGCAAACGCACTTCTCTGCTGTGCAAATTCCAGGACTAGATTTTGCTTTTACATTCTTGTCCCTCAACACTGACAAGAGTAAAACTGATTTTGGCAGCCAGGGCTTTCGTTATGTTCATTGCAGAGGCACGAGTGAGATTTCTTCCTCCCGTATCTTGTTGAAAGTTCGGTAACTTCCCCAAGCACAGAACCGAATGTACCTGAAGACAGCTCTGGGATGACTGCAGTGTGCGTGAGAAAGGGCCTGACCGTGTGCCACGCTGGCTGGGCGCCTGGAAGGGCAGGCTGGGCACAGCTCTGCCCCGCACCGCAGGCGCAGCCGGAGCGCCCTCGCGGCCTCTCATCAATGAACTCTGAGAGGTTTTTTTATGAATGGGAGCTCCGTCACTGAATGAATACCAG
>NW_009920594.1:1093-1391 GCF_000696875.1 Nestor notabilis | reverse complement strand
GGAGGACACCTCTTCTGAAGGGATGGTGGGGGTTCAGATCTAACCTGGGGTGACCACCTTCTTTACTGGGCATCTGGAACGCACCTATTGTGACCTGCAGGGGAGCTGCTGCTGTTAACTGCGAGCAGCAGCCACGGCTCAGTCAGAGCAGGAGCTGCTCAGCAGCTGAGACTGGAGCAGACCTGAGCTACTGTCAGGCTCTGAGCTCTGCTTCCTCGAGGCGCTGGTGAAACCCTGCCCTACCTGGCAAGGCCAGAGCGTTGAGGAGAGGTGCTGGGTAGCCCAGTTCACAGCCCAG
>NW_009920594.1:338-800 GCF_000696875.1 Nestor notabilis | reverse complement strand
GGGGCAGGTCGAAGGGCTTGAACGGGCTCTGAAGTTGCTGTGCAGCTTGCAGTGATGGTAGAGACTTGGAGTTTAGCTGTAGGTCCTGCAGCGAAGGGAGCCTTGGCTCTCTTGAGGTGGGGAAGAGAGAGCCACGGCGTGGTGGGCTGGAGGGATGCTGTGTCCTGGTTGCTGGTTTGTCCTGCTCCTGCAGGGAGATGTGCCCAAGGGCTCCGTTGTGCTCCTTTGCTCCTCCTCTGGGAGGCTGGTCGCTGCGGGCTCTGGGGCTGTGGAAGAGCCTTGCTCCGGGGCTCGGGGGGAAGCTGCTGGGCTTGGCTGGGGTGTGGAGGTTGGAAGCCCTCTGGAAATAAACGTTGTGGGGTGATGCCAGGATTCATGTCAAGTGAAGTGAAATTACAGTTTGGAGAATTGGAACGAATGAGCCAGTTGTTCTCAAGACCCGGTAATAAACCGCTGAAATAC
>NW_009920594.1:0-202 GCF_000696875.1 Nestor notabilis | reverse complement strand
ATGTGGTCTCAAGGCCGGGTAATAAACCGCTGAAATCCAAATTAATGTTGGATCATCCCCATTAGATTTCTCTCCTGAAAAGTAGTTATTTCCAGCTTTAAATGCCAGCTCCTGCTGCCGCAGGTCCTGTCCATAGGACAGTGCTGTGCTCTCGTGTTTCTTGCAAGAGTAAAAGGAAACAGCAGCCTTGTTTCCTGAAGCT
>NW_009920593.1:0-54627 GCF_000696875.1 Nestor notabilis | reverse complement strand
AAATGACTGCTGTAGCTGAACCCAGGAAAAACAGTCAAGAACTAGAAGTCACTCATCTTTAGTAACTGCTGCCTTTCAAAATGTGCCTGGTACCCTAGAGACTTCAGCACATCAGACTTTGTAGCCTAGGGAAAAAGATGTGGAAGACTTAGGACATGAAGTTACAAACAGAGAAGGTTGTATTTTACTTATGGGTTGTAATCTGACGTTAACTATGCTTACACTATTCTTTTGTAACATGCAGTGAATTCTAATTTGATGGACACAAGAAGTTAATGCTCTTAATGTATTTTAAAATAACTACAAAGAACGTGGTGGAAAATCTGAGGCAAAGATGATTAACATTTTCTCACTCAACATGACTTTGCTGTGTGTGTCTTTGCCATTAGGGAGAAACCAGAGAAACAGAATGTGTGTGTTTGTTTCGATCAGACAGGGGTCCTTAAATTTTTGCTGTTCTCTTAGAAGTAGAACTAACTTAGGAAAGGTAGTGGTTAGATGCTGCACACATAAGAAACTAACAGTGCCTTTTATTTTGGTGTGTCTCATTTCATGGCACGTTACCTATAAATGGACACTGTAATTCCCTTTTTTGGTTTTTTTTTTTTTTTTTTTTTGTTTGTTGTTTTTTTTTTTTTGACATTTGTTTTATTCTAAGGGATGGTCACCATAAGAATTTTGGGTTCAATAACCTTGAAACCAGTGGAAAGGTTATTCCTCATTTCACCAGTTTTGGGATTAGGCATAAGACTTCTGACTAATTGTATTTATAAGTGAATGTTTTTCAGACATCCGGGGGGACAAAGAAAACCTCAAACAGAGGTGCAATTTGCTGTTTCATTTTGTATTTTACAGATTTGCTGTATAACATTGTTTATAGACCTTGAATGTAATCTTGACTAAGAACTCCATATTGCATAATATAGTGTAAATATATATCCAAACTGAGAACAAAATACTGTTGGAAATTCTGCCTCACAAGGGTTGAGAGATAGTTTACACATACTGTTAAAGCATAGATATGTGCCAAACTCTAGGACAATAAATCTTATTTGAAATGGAAGTCATAAAAGGAATATCGGGGAGAGCAAAAAAGAAAAAAAAAAGCAGCAATACAAAATACTACACCAAAGAAAACAAAGTGAAAGAAAACAGGTTTTGTTTATTACTTGGGTTGTTGCAGGATACTGCTGGACAAAGAGAAAAATATGCAATTGATAATGTATTAAATGCAGCAGTTATGACAGAAATCAGTTTTGAATTAAATTGGTTTTCTATCTGTGTTTCAAAATAGGAGAGGATGTACTCTGGTCCCCTTAAAAGAAGGGATGATGACACACAGGACAGTGAAGAAAGTTGTCCTTCCATGCATATACATTATATGAGTGCAGTAGAGGCAGCTCATTTAACATATTTGTGTAGCACATATTTGTGTACCTCCACCCATCCAGCAAATTGTCCCACTGTGCCAAAAAGCTTCTAAGTGCAATGCCTACAAGTTGTGTTGGGCTAACATTTCAGTACTGCAACTGGGTAAGATATTGCTGGTCTCTGCTCTCAGATGTTCTACAGATGTTGCACAGAATGTGGTAGAACAACATTTTTTATATGCAGAAGCATTGTTTTCTAGGTAAAGTTTTTGAGATACATGGAGTATATATGACAGTATTTCAGGAACATTTTATAACATCAGACTACAGAATTGTCCTTTTCTCCTTTTTTCTTTTTTCTCACTATTTTTATCTTCTACTGTGCAGAAACAAACCTGGAATTACATATCAAAAACATGGAAAACCGCCTGGAGAAGAGTTTCATACAAACCATATACGTTGTTACCTTAGATGAAAAATTAAGAGATAGTGATCTGGAAAATAAAAAATTCTGGAGCAGGTAGCACAGGAATATGTCATTTTGCATAAACATATTTATCTTGTGGGACTTCAGGGAGTCTTTGTGCTTTGTGAGTTAAACAAAACAGATTTGATGCTGCCACTCACATACTGTATTTCAGAAACTGACACCCACAGCTTGCTCTGATTAGACAAAGCCTATGTAAGATTATAATTTATGAATCCTGAAACTTCACCAAGAAAAGATTTATTTTCCCTGTGGAATTTCCTCTAGGTGTTCAACAAGACCATGACTTGAAGCTGCTTCATAGAAACGCAGAACTCAGAGTATCTCTTTGACCTGTAGGCCTTTTACTTGAACCACCCTCGTGCTCCCCCGCCCCAAGTTTTCCAACATGAGTTAATTTTATCCCTTTACAAAATTATTCCAATCTTTTTTTTCCAGAATGAGTTCGAAAGTTGTTGATTTATTGGGTTTTTTTGTGTGTGTGTGAGTAATCTCACTAAGAAGTTCTTTGAATTAAGGAACATATTCGGAAATCTTGTGCAGGTCCATGTTATGTGTAGTACCCTAAAGTTTCATCAGATTCCTGTTGTACATAAAGAAGGACTGCTTTGGGGAATCTTTGCATAACCCTTCTACATTGTTATTTCTGACTAACATATTCAGGTGGTTGCTAATTACCCACAGGAAATTTAACTGTGTTAACACTCATTACTAAAGCTGCCTGTATTCTAGGATGTTTGTGTTAACTGAGTACGAATGGTGTTTTCTTCTAGGTTTTCCTTGTAGGTCTGATTGATACACATCCTGTTTTGTTTTATTTTATTGTATGTAAGAGGACCTCTTCTCTCTGTTCAGCATTTTATAATTAAGAATCTGTTACTTAAACAACTGTATAAAACTTAAAGGTATGAGAGTAGAGAGCAGAACCTGTATTCTTGGCAAATGCAGACTGAAACTAGACTGCTAACAATGTTAGATTCAGACATGACTTCTAGCCACTAAGGTTTGTACCTTGGGCAACATAACCAATAAAAACTTTCATTCATGACTGCGTGCCTGTTACCTACCATCTTTATAAATGTAAGAAAATTCTTTTATTAGCCAAATGAATTAAAAATGTATGTATTGGTGATTTCAGATGAGGAAGTGGTTAAAAATGTGTATCCTAGTTCTTTATAAAAAATCTATAGTATGTATCTTTACTATTTATTAAAAGGTATTATGCTAATTGGATCTGGACATATAGCTATGGGGAAAAATCAGTATGCATTCATGCTTTAAAGAATATCAGGTTGTATATACACAGGGAGATAAATGAACAACATAAAAATGTTAAATTAAAATTAATGTCAATTGGTCATACTGTGCAACTTTATCTATTCTGATACTTAATACTGAAAAAAAACCAGTCTTCAATGGAAAACTGATTCTTGTCTTGATTACAGAGTAGTTTAAAAAAAAATCAACACAAACTTTTATATTTTGAAATAATCACTAACACAGGCATGTAAAACAAGATATGCTAGTTCAACATTGCATTTTTTTTTAACACAAAGAAGTTGTACTGTAAAAGACTAATAAGTGGAATGTATTATTTCAGTAAAAGATGTGATGAGAGGTGTCCTAGCAATTTCAGAGGAAGTATTAGATCAAACTGATTGAGAACATTGTGTTTAAGAAGAGCAGTTTTTCAGAGCATCAATTTGAGTTGTGGAGATTTCAGCACACATCATTTTACTTTTTCAGGCAATTTATATTTTAGATGGTCAGACAAGGATGGAATTTGTATTAAGACACTCAGCTGAAGTGCACAGCTGTCTGCCAACTAATGATTGTCTTTTCTAGAGCTGAGACTCTCTGGTTTCCGCACATATACTTCTAGAAAGGTCCTGCTTTCCTTTTGCTTTGAATTCCTGTTTTTCTGTTCAGATGTGGTTCCATTTGCTTGAGTGACACTAGTGTTTCAGTTTAATGGCTTTTGGCCATTTGCCACAGGATCTGAAAGGGGAGTCAGGAAAGAAAGGATTTAAATGTTCTAGTTTAAGAAAGAAGGAAAATAACTATTCTTCCTTAGTTATTATAACTATTTGAATCATGTAACAGACTATACTTCTATTTGATCCCATATTACTATCAATATTACTGTAACAGACATTTTATTTTCTCTTTGCACAAATTTGTGCCAGTGAAGCTAGATCATACTAACATGAAATTTCTAGACTGTTAGGAAAGAATAGGTGTTATCGGAAGTGGTTGCCTACTACTTATGAATTTCTCTCCCCTTTCCCTCTGAAAACTTGAAATTGGGCCCGTACATTAATGGTAATTAACCTGTTCAACTCAAGTTTTGTAAAGTTTGTGGACTCCACAGAGGCAAGAAGTACCATCTGTGTCAGTGATGTTATTGGAGGAGACTGTGACTACATTTGTATAAGCTAAGTTATATACAGCATGTCACTTTTTCAAGAACTGATTAGTTTCTGGGTTTTGTAGTATGTTTGTGGATCATTTCTGATTGTTTTTCTTTCCTGAAAATGATACTTCTGAGACCACAATTAACATTTTCTGCTTTTAGATATTGTTTAATAGTAACAAAAAAAAATTAATTCATGTAAATATGTGGTGTAATGCCAGCATTCCACTAATGAGTGCTGGGGAGCTGTGTCTCCTCTCCTTTACTCAGTAATATATGAATATTTAATGGAACAACTTGCTTTGCCAGAAGTGGAAACAAATTTCTTATATTTATAATATAATAATGTTCATTGAACAGTAGCTAATGAAGTGAGTTACAGATTTTTCACTTGTACATATATATAAAAAAAACCAAACCAAAACCACATTTAACAGGTTTTTCCCTTCAAAAATTCCACGGGCAATCCAAATGTAGGTTGAACAGCTGAAATACTTTTCAAAATATCCTTTAGGAGAACATTAATAATGAATTTGAGTTCAGCCATGAACATGCCTACAAGAAATTGGGATAGTATTCTTGACTGTATTGTTCCAGCTTCAGGTAATGGTGCATCACTCTGGTTTAATGACAATTTGTAAATTCTTCAGAAAATTTTGAAAAATGGTGTCTATGAATTATACCATTATATTATCACTTTAACTGCTTTAGCTGCTTCTAACATTTCCACAGGTACTCTCTGGACTTGAGATTTCTTTCTGGACATAATTTTCTGATTACTATACACTGTTGAAAAAAAGCTATCCTCATTTTGGATAGATGTTTACATGTGCCTAAAGAGAAGATACTATCTATCTCCTTGATGCATATGGATATATTTTACTGCCACTCTTTCAGCCTGAAACTGATATTGTATGAGCTATTTAAGTGGATGCAGTTTTAATAATTATACGTCATTATTTAAAATAAATCTTTGACAAAGAAACCTACATTTGTAGCCTGTGTGTCTTTCACATTCAAGAACAGAGGCAAAGAAATATGTCATTCTGTAAGGAAGATCTGGATTTTTGGAATTCGTAGAGGGCATTTTGTACTTCATCTTAAAATCCAACTGGATTTTTTTTTCCAATGTATTCAGAGGAATTTAAGTATTCAATATTCTTTACAGTCATGTGTCCTTTTGATTGAGGATACTCAACTTGGCAGGATGGGCTTGCTTTATAGAGAAGATGAAATCGTAAGCTATGCTCACATGTCTATAAAAGCTGTTACTCTGACTTTATATGGACCACAATAAAGGTGATTGTTTCACAGAAGTGTTTTTGAGCTGGTCTTTAGGCCTAAAGCTCTAGAAAGACTTCAGTACCTGACCCCCAAATTTATATCTCCCCAAGTGTGCACAAAGCTCACAGATTCTTTAAGTTTCAGTGCTGCAAAGCACTAGAGTATATAGGTCTTTTTGTCAGTATAGTTCTAAATTCCCCCGTTTGTATCTCTATCTTTCTGTCTGTAAGTCAGAAGCATCTTCCATCCATTTGCATTAAAAATAGGATACTTTTGTCAAATACATACTGGCAAAAATCATTTTTTTCCCACTGAATATTATCTCATTTGTACCACAGCATTACATATAATTTTATTGTCACTCTCATTATCTAGGCACTTTATTTACCACTAAACTTTATGTAGTAAACAGTGTGACACCAGAGCCTTACAAATGACTTTACACAGTCAGCTACAATTTTCATGCAGAATTCTAGGCAAATTACAGGAATCTAATGATGTGTCTCCAAGTGAATAACAGAATGTTAATGTTGTTTTTCAAGTGAGCAACAACTATGAAGGACTAAGTAGGCTAGCAAATGAGAACATTGAATCACAGGCAATGAAATAGTGTGTCTTAAAAATTTTTAATCTTGGAAAAATAAGACCTACTGATTGATTTTTTGCACACTATGCAGACATATTAGAACAATTATATTTTGTCAGAATTGACTTTTTTGGGCTCCACTAATATTCCAATATTCCGATATCACCTCTCCACTGCCACACTGAAGTTTGCAAACATTCAAACCTAGTCAGAAAACTGCCTTTTACAGCTATTTCTCCCTTGCATGATGTTACGCATGGTAGCAGTGAATCATAGGTTTACTGTTAAGATCTTCATAATCCTGTTTCCACAGCTGACAGAAGGCCAGGCCTTATCAGCAGCTGATAAGAGATCAGCCTAATAATGTTTTCAGCTTTCTTGGGAAAAGTGTACTAGATGAAAAGGATTATTGCATATGTGTGTTTAGTATCTTCAGTGCCTCAGTTTAAGAGTTTATTTTCATGCTAAACACAGTGGGACTAGAAATATGTGTTAATAAATAAATCAATAACTCAAAATAAATGAAACAAATCACACTTTATATGTATGAAAAAACAATAGTTTCACAAGTAAATACAATGTATAAGCTGGTATTAACCGCCTGAAAAGTTGGAAAGACAAATGAAAGAAGAGTCCTTTGAAGTATGGATTGCAGATAGGATTTGTATTTCTTGGGTTTTTTTGACATTGCGGTTTTTAATGCTTTTTTTGTGTCCCTGCTCCTAAGCTTTCACAATGTGTGGGTTTTTCCTAGTCTCTTACTACTCCGTGGACTTTATCAAAGCAGACAGAGCTGTGTAAAGAAATCTGATTTCCATTTGTCTAACAGCAGCCCCCACTGTAGCACTGCACAACAGGGTCCACCATAGCTAAGTATGCTGAGGAGCAGTGGTTGCTCAGAGGCTAATGTTGCTCAAGCAGTACCACAAATAAAACAGTGCTTCTCCACTGTTGCTGGGACTGGTTAGTTACTACAGAAGCTTTAAAATCGTGAGGACAGCTTTGCATTCATTTTAGCACATCATGTCTTCCTGCATTGTTATTCCTACATTGTCTTTGAGACAAAGACCAGCTTAGTAAAAAAGAGTTTATGAGTTTATGAAAATTAGAAGGATTGGTTATAGCTCAGTCTTTGTCATTCATTGCCTGTGATGCCTCAGAAAATAAAGCCCAGGGTTAATAAAGTACAGAGGCTTATTTATGCATGCTTTTAAACACAGGAATAACCCTATTGACTTCAGGAAGAGTATCTGAGAGCTCATATGCATTAAGATTTTAATTTTGATTAAGAGTAGACCTTTAAAAATAATTTTCTGATAGTCCTTATATACTTTTGTGTACATTTTAAGGCAGTGTTTACTGCATGAATTAGGTCCCTTTCAGGTGAAATGGAAACAAAAGAAACTTTAAGGATAATTTTAATATAAAATCCATAGCTCATTTACTAAAGTTCTTCAGAAAATATTGGTCTTTTTAATTTCAGTTTTAGTTGGTATTGACCTGATTTCCCTTTTTCTCCTAAGCTGATATTTATGACATGTTTTTCTTATTACTTGTTTTTATTTCAAGAATTTAATTTTCATGAGACGATCCATGACATGAACTTCGAAGAAACACAGGAGGAAAACAGTCTGATGAGAAAAGAGTAAAAAAAACCCCTCCATAAGCCAAAACAGAAACTTAAGCTTTCATTAAGTAATATGCTTCCTTTTCTACTGAAATTCATACAAGAAATAATACAGGATAAATAATATATTTGCTTCTCTCTTTCAATCAACACAATTGCACTATTTTAACCATCCATATAGAATGATTATTACCTCTATAGGTATGTCCAGGACAGAGAGGGTAAAAAAAAATAATATAATTTTAAACATTACGTGTCCAGAGCAGGGATTTATTCTACTTCAGTGATTTTTAAACAATTTTATTTGTCTATTTGTATCAAACGAAAAACTATGACAAGGTACACTTCACAGAGAACAGTCTGATAAAATGCAGTGAACAATTTTATCTCTATTTTTTCAATAGCAATTTTTTACTTAACTTTATAATTGAAATCAGTTAAGTTGAGTGCAGATTGATAAAACAAGCAAATTTGGAAGAAATAACCGGCTCCTTCAAAATGGGGAAGAATAAGGTTCCAGTGCATGCATATAACAAGAGAACTAAAGAATGAGTCAGATAATTTAATTATAGAAATGAAACAATAAACTCTTTGGAAAAGGGAAGAATTTTAAAATACAGTCATTTATTGCTTTCCAGTGATCTTTCAGGCATGCACAAGAATAAGTTTTCTCAGTTTCTTTTCAATTGCTAGACACTATCTTGAATATTTTGTGTAACTCTTATGATGTGATACATATGAGAAGAACTTAACCTTTTTCTACTGATAACCTTCCTTAGGCAGAATCAGCCTCTCTCCTCACAAGGGCAATGCTATAGCCCTTTACCACCTCAATGGCCTTCTGCGGAGTTCACTCTGAAGTCTTTCTCGCATTGGTGGGCCCAAATATGGTCTAATGAGTGAAAATTGAAGGGGGATAATTCCATCCTGTTAGCTGCCTTTGTTGTAAAGCCATAACAGTGGCGCCACACAGCTCCAGAAAATCCTGGCTGTGAGTACAGAACAGGTTTCTTCTCAGAGGCTAAAATAAGAAAACACACCTCTCTGTCAAAATCTTCAGTGTTTTCCTTACAGACAAGACTACTAAACTGGTAATTAGTGACCTCACACTCTAGAAATCTGCTGTGGGTCATCTGTGAGTGCAGAACACCAGCATTTTATTCCTGATATTTGGATAGTTAGGTGAATGACACAGTGTGAGTCCAGATCTTCTATTATATATGTACTGATCTTATACACTTGTCAGCAATGTTTTTGCTCTGGATTAAAAAAACCTGTTTCTTCTGCTTTCCTAACTTCATCCATCATCAATAATGTTGGCTGGTTTTAAAATTAGGTATATGGAAGCTAAAAAATACTGCCAAATGCCTGTGAAAAATCTAGTGCCTTAACTACTATTGGCAGCACATATCAGAACTTCTGTTGTATCCTGTCATATCTGAAAGACTTACTTATTTATGAGGTTGTAATGGGCAGCCTGGGTGCCTTATTCTTCCAGCTTGGCACAGTCTGGTTCAAATACAAGTAGCCTGAGAATGAAATATATTTTTATATGAAAATTACTGGCTTCCTAGGGATGTCTAACTCAGATGTTTTATATTTTCTATAAAGCAGGTACTATTAGCAGTGAACTAATTAGACACCCTATTTTACTAAAATCTGCTCTGTAATATATGCGCCATCTGTTCATTTTAATACAAGAAAAAACAGACAGTAATTCAGCTCTGTAATTTTGCCACCAATAATTTCAGTTAGTTCATGATTGTCTTTTCTCTTTGCAAAAGTGCATCAAAATAAAAGAATGTAGTTAAGTTTATTTGAAGAAAAAATTGTGATGGTGGCATCATATGAAAAGTCCTACTTTCATCAATTACCTTCCTTTACATACGTTACACCACAATAATCTATATTCTCTAAGCCAGTTAGAAGTATGCCTCAATGACTGTGTCTCGGTGCTTCATTATTTGGGATAGTGATCACGTAGTATGAGGAGAATAGGTTACATGTATACTGTACTAATTACAGGTCCAGTCAAAGAATCAGATCCAGATTCAGCACTACATAAAAAAAACCTGTCAGGAACTATGCAAAAAAATAAAATAAAAAAAAAATAGAAAAAGCATAGGGAGGTAGGCATCTACTGAAATAGCAAATTCATTCCACTATCTGTCATGAGACCCCTATAAGTGGTTATGGCCAAACAGGTTTTATAAACCTTTAAGCTACCCAAAATCTACTTTATTTTTCCCTTCCTACATGTTTCTATTCCAGGGTGATTCTGAATTTTAGCAGTCTGAAATGTTTTTCTTACAGTTATCCAATTTATTTGTATTTAAGGTGGTACATGCCTTGGTTTTTTTAATGACTTTGCAAGTTTGTTTATACAGTTTTTCCACCTTCCTGGTGTCTATCTCTTTGCATTTATTGAAAGTAATCAGTAAACTTGCCATAGCTATCCAGTGGTTTTCTCTGATAGACCATATTCCTCTAGATAGTCCAGAATATCAGTTGTCATATATAGTCACAATTTATAGGACAGGATATTTCTTTTCTTTATCAACCTCATGTGAGTCATCTGGACTTACTATGTTTTGAATTATTTTGTTATTAAATAAAATATACAGAGGAAAAATAAAGGTAAATATAACTTCAAATTGATATGTTCTGAAATATATGTGATATTGAAATGTCAGCTCACTTGGAAGTGACATTAAAGAAGAAAAAAGAGTTTATTTGTCTAGGAGGTTGGTTTGGTACTCAGTTTGCATTATTTTCAACATGAAACACAATAGTAAAATACTAAAATACTTTCAGCTGTTTCAACAGTGTAACACAGAGACTTCAGTTAACTGAACTATTCCAATAGTGGTTAGTTTTTGTTGTTGTTGCTGGTTCTGGGTTTTTTTTAGTTTGGTTGGTTTTTTTTAAGCCTGACATTTAATTTATTTTATAGCCTCTGGGAATGTCTCCTTAGATTTAGATTAAATCCCAAGATGACAGTTTTATTACTCTTTCCAAAAATATGGTCATGTATTCTTTCGCTCCTCTTAAAACATCTCTGCCTTTGCACTGCTTGCATGGGATAGCATTTCCATCACTTGATTTTCATTGCAGCATTTAGAGAACTGGCATTTTGTTCTTAAGTCTCAGCTTTATGCAGTAATATGTGAGTTAGTAGAGAAATAATGCTATTTCTGTGATTTAATGTGTTCTTACACTTGTCATTGTTGCAATTATTAAAGCCAACCAAATAATTTATTCAATTACTTCATTAATCTTTCAGTTTATGGAATATTTCTGAAGAGACAGAGTCTCAGATTTTATAAAATATTCAGCTCTGTTTCAGGAACCTCTTATAAAATATATTATAATGCAGTTTTAATGAATATTCAAAATTAAACCTTCATTGCTTGGCAGAATAGATCAGACATACTAGATAAGATTTTTCTCTTTATTTTGCATAATACAGGAATTCTTGCTGGAATAAAATTTAACTAGTGCTAACCTTCTCAGACAATCAACTTACTTTAAAGTTTTTCTTGCAGTCTATATTTTGGTCCACAAAGCTTGTGTTAATCGAAACAACAAAGTGACAAAAGTACAGTTATAGTACCTTTGTCTTATGCCAGTCTGGCATTGAGGGATGTCAGTGGTTACTACACCTTTCAGTGATTTAGAAAGACTTTAAGTCAGAATCTTAAAAACGTAAGTGGATGTGGCTGAAAGTGTGGGGTTTTTTTTGGGTTTTTTTTTTGTTTTTGTTTTTGTTTTGTTGGCCTTAGGATCATTTCTACTGTTCTTTTCATTGGCTTGGATTATAGAAGATGTTGGGAAATACAGTGTATAGACACAGTGTCACTGGTGACATCTTTATCTAGTTGAAGGTGTCCCTGATTATTGCAGGATGGGTAGAATAGATGACCTTTAAAGGTCCCTTCCACCCCAAGCCATTTTATGATTCTATGATCTTTCCCTCATGCTTACACACGAACATGAGTTGTTCCAGTCTACAACCCTCAAGGTAGTGGTCCCTGCCATTCCTGGGGCTTTTTTACCTAGATTCAGTGTGGTTCTAACTATGTCCGTATCACCTTTAATTTGTAACTGACTGCTGGTTGAGTAGTTAAAAATGAGGTTACTCAGTATTCATTTTTATCTATCCAGAAAATCCTGGCTAAAAAGTGACAAAATCCGGACTATTTTTATCAATTTTTTTTCTTTTTAAATCAAAATAAATTGCCTTAATTCTGTCTTGACTTTATGTAGCATTTTGATGAATACGGTTATTTATTTTCATGGAGCTGATCCTCATTTATATAAGCTGACAGAAATTGTGGCTCTTGAGTACTTTTTCTTTTGCTATCTGTTGAGTTAATATTCCAGTTGGACAAACATTTTTCCCTTTTGCTGAGACACTTTTACCTTAAAACACAGATGTGCACTTACATGTGCTCTCACATGCATGCCCATGTGTGTACATGCTTAAGTGCGTGCACGCATACACACATAAAAGTGTATTAGAAATATTTTTGCCTTAGTTTTGTCTATTTAAAACTTTCGAATCTTTTTTTGTTACAGAGAAATAAATTGATCAAGTATCCCTTGCCTCTTCCATCACAGGTAACATATAACATTCTTTCGAATTGTATCTCTTCTGTGGGAATGATCTCAGGTAACATCTCCCTTCAAAAACTTCCACGACAATGCTAACAATAACTTTGGTAATATGCAAAGGAAAATAAAGTGTTTCAAAGATATTAGAAAAGGAAAAGAAAATAAAAATAATAAGTAAGACTTAAGGCTAGCACTCTCCAATAAACTAAAAAGCTGTAGAGGAAGAGGTAGCATCTAGCTTATATAAGGCAATTCAGGAGTTATATGCAGCTTAAAAACTGACTCTTTACTGGTGCAAGATGATCACTTCTAGTTTAAAAAGTAGTTCTGTGATGAGAAACTATGCACAAAGTCAAAACAACATGTCTCTTCCCTTAAGAAAAATAGATTGCTTTATTTTCTAAGTTTTAGTCAAAATTTTTTTCAGCATTTAACAGAGGAGCTTAGAACCATGTCCTGTATTGAGATTGTGGGACTAAGAAATATATTCTGATTTTTGGTTTAATAATTATTATTTTGTCATAGAAAAATAATAGTTTTTTTTTCTTTCTTAAAGAACTACTCTAGACAAAACCTTGGCAATGGACTCTAACATAATGCTCAAGCAACTAATAAGACAAAATAATGGGTAACAAATACATGTGTTGCCAGCATAAGATGTGGAAGAATGTGGAAGAGTGAGTGCTGTGCAGAGGTTTACCTTTGGACCTTTCATCTAAGACTTGCTATTTTAAGAAAGATGATGGCATGGAAGACATCTTTAACAATGGTTTTGCAGTTATTGAAGATTCATAAGAGCTTGTGCTTCTTGTGAAGGGTGTAATTGCCCTTAAATTTTTATTGAATTTGTAATTATTGTATTCAGCAATTGTTCAATAAAAAGAAAGGACAAATGCCTTTGAATGTAGTGTCATTTTTACATAAAAAGTATAGAGATGAAAAATTGAACATATTCATTTAACCTACTCCATTTTAGAGTGTCCCAAATTGTTTTCAGATTAGTGACTCCATCATGCACTTCACATGTACTCAAGACCTCATTAAATGTGAGTTTGCAAAGTTGCATGAATTAATGTGGTAAGAACAAAACTGCTTTGGCAAAGTAACAACTAATCAGACTTAATTTGCAGATTAACTTGGAATACAGCTGATCTCAAGGACAGTGTTATAAACAGTGAGATTCCCTGACATCTTTCAGACCCAAAAAGCATATAAGTAAGGAGAAGCAATCTGATTTTACGATGAACCTGAAGTAAACTCCAGCAGATAGGGAACTAAATTTCTCCCCCGCTCCCCTAAAAAATAAGGTCAAAATAGGATAGAAAAGTAAACACAGTGTATTTGTCATAAATTCTTTTGTATTTTGCTGTCATAATATGGTTCCAGTCATGTTCCATACACGAGCAACTGTTTTCTGCCTTCTCTTATTTAGACACAAGGTAACAAAGTGCAAAGGGTTGTCCAGGGCAAACAGGTAACATGGTTTGTATTTGTTATTGTTGTTGCAGGTGTTTATACTTCAGGGGCTTTGTTCTTCCTGAACTGGATAGTGATTTGGAAAATATGACCTTTTTGCCTCAGGAAACTTCTCCAGGACACCAGAGATTTGGTAGAAAATCTAGTAAAGATAAATATAATTCAACATTTTTTGCTTAACAGTGATAATATATAATTTAAGTACCTCATGCTACCAGTGTTCACAGCAACTCTTTCAGTTGTCTGGATTGAATAGAAATGTTCTCATGTCTCTATTTTTTTTTTACCCTGTTGTGCTGAAAATTTGTGAAGTCCATATCCTCAAGTATAAACCATGTCCATACTATTTCACAAAAAAGAATTAATTCTCATCATCCATCATTACATGCAGTTGAATAAAGGAAGGATTTGCAAGTGATGTTTCATGTTGCATAGGATATTCTATATTATATAAAAAAGGATGTGTACAATGTTCCAAATAAACATGATTACCAAAGTGTCAATATTTATTTAAGCTCCAATATTGCATGTGATTAAAGTTGCTGCAATGCTATTTCTGATTCTGACTTTTCTGCATATCAGTAAGAAACAGATCTACTGAGGCAGCACACAAACACTTGTGTAAATTGCATATGAAAAGATCTTATAAGCACCAAGGTATGATCTCTTTCTTTAGAGCCTTCTTTCTGAATCTATTTCTTTGGGAGGTATAACTCAGCTAGTAATTTCTGTTACCTGACAGAAATTCTCTCATTCTTGTTTTCCCCTCTTCACTTCTATATCATCTGTCCTATCTGTCCTCAGACCATATCTCTATCAGTGAATTTTATAGCTTCTAATTCTGCTATTGTCCCTCTGGATGTCATGATGTCGTGGTTTAAGCCCAGCTGGTAACTCGGAACCATGCAGCCACTTGCTCACTCCCACCCTGCCTTCCTTCCCCCGCTCCTGGAGGGATAGGGAGGAGAATCAGAGGAATGTAACTCCCATGGGTTGAGATAACAGCACTCCAGTAACTAGGGTGTAATACAAACCACCACTGCTACCACGATAAGGGAAATAACAAGGGGAGAGGATACAATTGCTCACCAACCACCGACTGATACCCAGCCCGACCCGAGCAGCGATCTGGCCTTCCGGGTAACTCCCCCCAGTTCATATGCTGGGCATGACGTGCTATGGTTTGTATTTCCCCTTTGGCCAGCTTGTGTCAGGTGCCCTGTGTCTGGTTCCTCGTGGCTCCCCCTCCTCCCTGGCAGAGCATGAGACTGAGAAAGTCCTTGGTTGGAGTAAACATTACTTAGCAACAGCTAAAACCATCGGTGTTATCAGCATCAAAACCACAGCACTGCTCCACCTACTAAGAAGGGGAAAAAATGACTGCTGTAGCTGAACCCAGGACACATGATAAACATGCTTGTCTTACATGTTATTGTTATATTTCTTAAATGTTATTGCTGTATTTCTGCAAGGTGCTCTGTGCTACATAAAGGCCCCTCCTTAGCTTGTGCTGCAATTTGACTTTAATCCTGGTCTCTAAATAACCAGTTTAAACTATTGTAATTTTCATCTCTCTTGATCACAGAAATCTTTTCATTACTCTTATGAAGTTCTTATATAAATTTAACTTAAGAAGTCTCTGTGGTTGTTTAGACATACTTATTTGTACCTCGTATTTTGTACTGAGGGACTCCTTACCTCTGGTTATGCCAGACTGTGGAAATAGCTTGCCACAGAACACTTCACAGGTCACTTGCTCTTCAGTCTGATTGAACACGCTGTTGGAGAAAACCGATGTATATTCAGTGAGCCCATTAAGACCCTTGCCCAGAGGATATATTTCCAGCTGTTAGTCTCCTAGTTGGGGTCATTGATGGAAGTTAGTATTGCTCTTACACCTAGACTAATACAGTCCAGCCAGGGTTTTGGATAACCCTGCTCTGGTGTCAGCCGAGACCAGCTTGTGTGCCATTGTTTTCCTTGCTTACCATGCACTCCAGTTGCAGAGAAGAGAAACATGAAGAAGGTGCCCATCTGCTACTCCTATGGGAGTTTTAGAGAGAACAGGACTGAAATTTAAGTAAAATTGCATACGTGAGGGGGACTGTTCTACAGATACTGCCTCACTGAAGTCCCAGCAGCAGTGGGATGGCAGGAAAAGAGGAAACTGGGAACTAAACTAGTTACAGTACTGAGAACATTCACAATGTCAAAAGCTTTTTTCTTTGCATCTTCTTACTTACATTACATCAGCTGGAGAGCAATGAAGGTTCCAGGTACACAAGATCTGTTACTGCTCAAGCCTGATGTCCTGAAGTACTGTTCCAAGGAGTTTTGTGTGTAGCACTGGCTGTGTAAATCTGTGTAAATCTTTCTCTCCTTTGTGGACTTCCCTGCAGGAATGTTAAATGACTGCACTGATTGTTGGAAAAAAGTCAGATTTTCACAGTGCATATGGCAGCTCCTTATACTATTTTTTTTTTTTGTAGTGAAAGTTTTATTTGCAGTTATACAATTTAGGAAAATTTACCATTTGCAGCATGGTGGCTTTTTCTGTAATTAAACATCTGAAAATTAGTGAGAATTTTCCTAGGAAATAAGTATTGTTCCTAGGTGTGTACACTTAAGTATGGAAGAAGCTCAGTTTAACAATTCATGTCTTTGGAAAGTATTTCTCCCCCAAACCCTATTCCTAATTCACATATCTTAAGACAAATGTATTTTACTTTCTGACAATTGTTTAGAATAATTTTACAACCTTACTGCATTTTGAAAGCAATAATTAGCAACACATAAGTAAGTCTATTATTTAAAGTAAAAATACATATTGTAAGGAAACTGGGAAGAGGGACTTTAAATTTTGTCTCACTGATTGAGAAATCTTTAAAATAAACTGATAATTTCAGATTAGTTGTCTAAACCCCACTACAGTGGCAATCAAAATTCTCATTGTCATCAAAGGAAACAGAACAGAGGTCATTGTAAACTCTAGGGTAAAACCAAAAGTGACAGAGAAACAAAAGGAAGGGTGTCAGCTAATGCATATCCCTTTGTATTCAGTGTTAATCACTCAAGAATATCGTCAAAGACTGTTAAATCTCAGTCAGTGATTAAGAAAAGCAGAAGTTAGCTTTGTCTGTCTAATCTTTATTAAGCTCCAAGACAGCAAGACTTGCACAGTCTTTAAATCACATGGTTATGGAAGTCATGTACCCTGTGGCTGTGTTCCTACAGTGTTTTCAAAGAATCATAGAATGGTTTGGGTTGGAAAGGATGTTAAAATCATCTACTTCCAATTCCTCTGCCATGGGCAGGGACACCTCACGCTAGATTGTGTTGCCCAAGGCCTGTCCAACCTGGCCTTGAACACTGCCAGGCATGGAGCATTTACCACTTCTTTGGGCAACCTGTTCCAGTACCTCACCACCCTGACAGTATAAAGAAGAAATTCTTCCTTATATGCAATCTGAACTTCCTCTGTTTAAGTTTAAACCCATTAGCCGTTGTCCTATCACCACAGTCCTTGATGAAGTTTCGTATATATACATATATATACACATACATCATATATATGTCAAATCCTAGTGCCTTGGCTTCTTACCAAAGGGACACACTGTTAGAGGATGAGTTGCAAAACAGTCTAACATCTGTGAGTGATGACAAGATGAAGACTTTAGGTCACACACTGGAGGGCATTGTACCAGAAAAACGCTGCAAAACTTTTGGTATGTGGTGTGACTGCACTATAGACATGTAATGCATACTGTTCAATTAAACGGTGCTTTTTCTTTGCCTTATGGTTTAAAGGGAAGATTAAAGCATAGTGTTCTGACTTTAACTGAAGATATAAGTATTATTTTTTTTCATATGCTTCTGTGTCATGTCATGAATAGCGTTTGTGACATGAAGGAATGATATAATCCCTACATTGCAGACAAGGATGTCAGTGGCAATGAAAAACTGAAGCACAAATGAAAAATGTTAGGGAGCTTTCTATGTGGTTTGTGGCTGTATTTGAAACACAAACACCTGTTTCAGTTTTTTGTGTTTTTTTTTTTTAATGAGACACTCAACCTTATGAAATGTTTAAAACTGTGAAAGCACAAGTACTAATGACTTCAGTTACAAAAGAGAAGGAAACAATACTCCTCTAATTTATATCACAAAAGAACAAATTACATCATCATCAGAAGAGAGATATGCATTTAGTGACCACATGTGTGAAGTGTGGCACAAATAATTTGCTTACTGTGAAGCAAAAAGCTTGTGCTATTTGTGTAGAATCACACAAAAGCTTAATGTGGGTTACATTGAATCCAGTCATTAAAGTATCATTTAGCTATCTCAGCTATGAAGCTTTCTTCTCTCTTTTGTATTACACTAATTTACTACAAACTTTCCAGCTTCTGCAAAACAAAAGAGATTTTATCATATTTTCTTTTAATGTATTTTCGTGTTGACTATTTTAAACTAATAGTAATACTAAAAATTCCATGATATGTTTCCAGATGTAATCATAATTACTGCATCTGGGAGTGGGACCACAGCTTCTAGTTATCTGTTATTTGAACTAAGAGAGGAAATTATAGCCATATCTGACAGACATCCTCTATTCCTTTCTCTTTTGTTTGCTTTAATGAAAATTAATTTTTCCTTTACACATAGTGTGCATAACCAAGGTGTTAATGGTTGAAGTAATGAGAGTACATGAAAAATGCACCCCCTGCTGTGAAGTTTAGTGCCATATTCTGGTACAAAGCAAATGGGAAACAAGCGTTATATGGATTGTTCAGTTTAGTAATGTGTGAAAATTTTCCAGGTGCTCTGTAGCAAAAACTTTTTCACATATACAGGCTAAGCAAATGAAGAAGCTATAAAAGACTGAATGTTGTATAAGAAACATTTGAAAGGCATGTTCTAATGAAGGCCCTATCTACTGATTTTGGACAGTAGGGTGGATATATTTTTGAAGCCATTCACTTTGCTCATTGTAAAAATATATCTTCTTTAACTGCCTGAGACTGTCTAGCTTATGAAATACCTTCTTTGAACAAGTCAGTGACATGCAAGAACAGTTTGTGATTTGTGTTGAGATGTTACTTATTACACCTCAGAATAGAATGCCTGAAAAGATTGTATTTCTATGGTGGTCATTTGCATAGATATTCTGTGTCCTTATAGGACATCACTAACCCAGAGAAACCTCTAAAAAGACTTAAGGAAACAACAGTGTAAAGATGCTCTGACATCATTGTTTTGCAGGTTCCCCTTCAATGATAACAATGCCACTTCTAGGTTAATTAATTAGCTGTAGTTAACCACAAACAAATAAATTAATTTTAGAATATTTCATTTGCCATCATCCTCTTCCTCCTCCCTATTAGCACATGTATTGAGCTGTTCAGTTCTTTAATTTTTCTTTAAATTCCTTTATAGTATGATTTTTTTTTTCACCCATAAAATCATTAATGTTACTGTCATTACTTTTTGGATCAATTTAGTCAAATTTATTCATTTAAACTATTGTATTGACAACACATGTCAGCTCAGTGAAGGCTGCTCTTGTACTTGACTGTACTTGTCAAAACAATTCATATTCACACCAAACAACTTTGGTGAGAATAAAATCCAGCCACACCTTAACAAGAATCAAGCTTTTCATTTTACTTCTATCATCTGTGCTGGAGGAAGAATATTCAGACTATTCTGTTATGTAAAAAGCCTAACACTTAAAGTTGTGTATTTATTTTTGAGAAAGGAAGCAGAGACTGGTATTGCAGGGACTTGTGTGAATTACTAAATTCCAAATTAGTCTTCATGTGTATTTATCCTAACGGTCCGGTAGAATTTCCTTCATTCTGAAGCTCGTGACACTAACTGTGCAGCTAAGGTAAGCCAACACTACTCTTTTGACAGATACATTGCTGTACACCAAGCTATTTGTGTAACTACCTTCACTGTCTTCATGAGCAACAAATGCTGTAGCAAACAGGAAATTACTGTTGTAACTGATGCTGGTTATTGAGCTTCATATGGGAGTTACGTGGTGAAATTAAATTGTACATGATCTATAGGAGATCAAGCTTTTTTAAAACAATGTGTGAATCTCTTAAATGTGTTTTATTAAGGTGCACCTAAATAAATTTCATGGAGGAAAACAGAATTTCACAGCTATCAGCACATGCCGTTATATTAAAGACTGATTTAAATTTTGCTCTCCTGTCCTGTTTTTCAGCCATATTCTTTTCAAGTTTGGATATGGTTTCTACTTAAATATTTTGTTATAATTTTTATTTACACCAGTAAAAGGTTTTTGATGCTATATGTCCTTACAAGTGTCACAGACTGGAAACTCACTTGCTGAAAACTCAGTTGCTGCTTCATCACAAATTTCATGAGATGTAGTGTGAGTTTCCTTGTGTTTATTATAGTAATAGTTGATGGAGCAACTAATCCTGGAATTTCCAAAATAGGAAGGTCAAGAAAATGGCTGGGGATAGTCAGCACTGATTTGCGATGGGAAATCATGCTTAACCAACAGCCTTTTACAATTAGGTGACAGGCTAGGTAGATGAGGGGAGAAGAGTGGATATTGTTTATTTTGACTTTAGTAAGATGTTTCACACAGTATACCATTGTATCCTCATAAACAAGCTGACAAAGTATGGGTTAGACATGTGAACAGTAAGGTGGCTTGATAACTGGCTGAACAGCTGGGCCCAAGAGGGTTATGATCAGTGGCACAAAGTCCAATTGGAGGTAAGTCACTAATGCTTTACCCCAGGGTTGATATGGGGCTGGTACTGTTTAACATCATCATTAATGACCTGGTCAATGGGCTCAGCAAGTTTGCAGATGACAGAAAACTGGAAGGAGTGGAGAGTACACTAGATGGTTGTGCTGCCATTCAGAGGGATCTTGACAGGTTGGAGAAGTGGACTGAGAGAAATCACAAGAAGTTCAACAAAAGGAAATGCAAACTCCTACATCTGTGGAGAAAGAACCCCAAGAACCAGTACGCACTGGGAGCCAGGTGGCTGGAAAGTGGTTTTACAGAGAGGGACTTGGGGGATCCTGGTGGACCCCAAGCTGACTATAAGCCAGCATTTTGCCCTTGTGACCATAAACTGTGTGGGCTGCATTAGTAAGAACACTGCCAGCATGCTGAGGAAGGGGATCCATCCCCTGTACTCAGCACCAGTGAGGTGAAGCTTGCAGTTCCCTGTTCCATTTCTTGGCTCCCTACTACAAAACAGTTACAGACTTACTGGAGTGAGTTCTTACCAGAGACATAAAAATAATTAAGGGACAGGAGTATCTTTCATATGAATAGCTGAAAGAGCTGGGTCTGTTCAGCCTGGAGAAAAGAAGGCTCAGGAGAACCTTATCCATGCTTATAAGCATCCAGTGGGAGGGAGTGATGAGATGAAGGAGCCAGACTCTTCTCAGTAGTAACAAAGAATTTATTTTCAATTACATAAGGCCAACAAGTCACCTACAGAGTAGGAAAGAGATGAAAATTTTGAAAATGTCAAAAGAAAGCAGAAGCAATATATAAATCTTTTGGAAAATATTGACTGTGTAACACTGACCACAGACACATTTCATTAATCTTTTTGTATTAATAAAACGTATATATCTACTGTAAAGTGCAGCTTAGAGACTTTCAAGGTATGCCAGGCACATCTCTAGATTTGCCCTTCCATCTAAAAAATATTTTTAAAAGATATAGTGACAAATGCAATCAAGTACAAAAACTATTACCTGTTTTGTTGGTATCAAAAAACAAATGAGACAAAAGGTTGAAGATAAAAGTGTTACATTCTGACAAATAACAGTTCACACTGCAGTAATTATGAATTAGATGGTTTATTTCAGTGATATAAAGTTTATGATGAGTGACAACTCTTTCAGTGCTTTAAGATCTATGGGTGTCTGTGATGATTCAGTCATCTGTGATATGACTTGTTAAATGAGAGCAATTCAAAGAACAGATAAGAACTTCTTAGAGCTCATCCAGGAAGAGTTAGTAGGTGTGTAAGAACTTCTTAGAGCTCATCCAGGAAGAGTTAGTAGGTGTGTTACACTGAGAATTTGTCTTCCCAGAAATGCAAAAACGTTAGAGGAGTAAAACCATAACAAACACATTTTTTTTCACACACACGAAAAGGCTATGTACTGCATTGGGATAAAAAAGAGTCTAAAGCTAAAATAATTTTAATTTAACAATACACAGACAGTATATATAAAAATCATTTCCTTCTTTCATCTTTTTGAGCATAAATTTTTCTTCTAAGGATAAAGGACTCATGAGTCAAGAAAGCTGCAGTATATATAAGAAATAGGTATTGATTCATCAACAATAAATTGAGTTGTTCCCTAAACAAGTCATAGTGTATTCAGTTTATGATGTATAAAAACTCCAATGCAATCATATAACATCCCACAGGTGACGGAATGAATATCTCACTGCATTCTGAATGAAGAAATAAAGATACAGTGACAAATAATATCTGCAGTTTGCCTTCAAAACATGATAGCAGTTGAGAAGGAATTGCAGATAAGGTTCCTAATTTATTAAAACTTCTGAAAAGGCACCTTATTCAGCCTCAAGATTTATAAGACAACATGTTTGGAAGAATAGTTTGTCTGTCAGTTTAGGCAAAGCAAACAGGAATGAGTGGCTTTAAAGGTTTTGCAGGCATTTAGGGTTTGACAGCTCACAGCAACATGGAATTGTTAGGAAAGTCAGTTTTACTGAACTGGCTGGATGGCTGGAACAGCAGCATTGGTGGCTCCTCAGTATAGTGCTGAAATGTCACAAATTTTAGGCAAGAGGCTGTGCATCACCACAGACTCCAGAAACACATGCTAGGGCCCTGGTGCTAGGATAGCACCCTAGAAATAGCAGTTTCAATCCACAGGTATTGATTTAGTGTAATTTTCCTGAATTTGAGATTACTCTGGTAAAAATGTCAGATTGCACAGACTTCACTTCTGGTGAAATCAATTCTTTTTACACAAATACCTATACATTTACAAATGGTGCAATTTATCCATTTTTCATGAAGAGCACATATTAGCCATCAACTCAATTACTGAATAATCATAAAGTTCAGATTCCATCTTAATGACAATTTTCGCTCTTACAGAGAACGATATGGGTGAAACGAATGTCAAGATACAACAAAAAATGCCAGTTTGGTCCTTCCATTTCCATAGCTCACATACACTAAATGTAAGTAAACAGTTTATATTCTTTTACATACTTTAAATTCCCTATTGCTAGCATAATAACTTAAATTTACAGTTCTACATAGAGTGCTGGTTGCCAAACATGGTCCAATAGCTAATTAAAACAACTCTTTGCATAACCATATCAATAGCATTAGCAGATACGGGGTTTTTTTAGTCAAAAGACTGATTGTAGAGTCATGGTGAACCACAATTCATTTTGTGAAATGATGGGAGTCATTGATCTGAAATGCTTGATTTAACTTAAATTTAAATATTACTGAATATGTACCATGTAGTATCTGTCTTATCTGACTTCTGTGCATTTAACTGAGTACATAACATATGAACTTCTTATTCTCCATTTCATGTATTAAAAACATTACTCTTTGTATAGTACATAATGAGTCTTAGGATTGCATTGTAACCTCTCCGTTTAGAGCTTTTATCTGATTAACTGTAAAGCAAAATGCAGCCTGCACATCGGTATAAAGTTTCCTTCCAATAAGAATATTTTGTACCACTCCTATTAAAAAAACCAAACCAAAAAACAACAACAACAAAAACTCCAATCCTACTATATTTTACTTTTATTAATATTGAGACTTCCCTTCAGACTGGTCTGGGATGTATGGAAAATCTTTTGCGAAAGCAGAATTTGTTGCTTCATTCCCACAAATTCATTCTGTAAAGAATTTTCACGGTGATTGAAGGTAGGCATTCCAAAAGAAGTTAGGAAAAAAAAGTGTATGGAATTGAAAATGAAAGGCCAAATGATCTAACCATTCTTAAAATAATCATATAAGATCATTCTGAAGTTTGATCATAGGAAAATCAGTGAAGTCACACTAGGAAAATATGACCCGTAAGATACTAGAGTTTTCTAATATTGATGAAAAGATATTATCTGAAAATCTACCAGTATTTTGATCCACTAAGAAAAGTGTAAAATCTATGTTAATTATGTTTAATTTTTGAAGAATAAAGTCTTACCATTCTAAAGATAAAAGATTCTTCTAAGAAATTATACTGTTTATGTCTTCTTCACTCTTGTTCTGAGAGTCTGAACATTTTCTGTTTCATTAATGAGCCATAAAAGAACGCAATTAAAAATTCTGAGTGTTAGAAAAATTATACTCATTAGATGTACATTATATTATTGCTTAAAACATTATTTTAGCAATAATATAATGTAACTTGTTATCTTTGGTATGTGATACTGTCACGCTGCAGACACAACCTTCGTCTTTAGATATATATAGTTGTATTTGGTATCAGATACTTATTTTCTATAAACTGATATTTTGCTTTCAACCATTATGAAAAAATTTACATCCTTTTTTTTTTCTTGCATCTGTCATATTTCTCCTTCAAAAGTGTCTCTGAACTTGACATTCACATTGTTATAATCTCCAGGAAGTTTAATTTTCCCAATAACATGTATGATGACAATTTACTTTACAATTCCTTCTGGTAGAGAAAACTCCTTTCTAGTGAAAACATGGGATGAATTAGCTGGTAGACGCAAACATATTTGCTGGCATCTTTTTCTGTGTTTTCTCCAGTCTGCTTCTGATCTCCTAACTCCAGCTCCATACATATTGTTAAGTATTACCACAGTGGCAATCACCTGGAGACCTCAAAGCTGTCACTCTTCTTTAGCACTTTGGATTTTAGTGGACATGTCTCGCTACACCCAGTGGAGCTTATTGAAGTATCCTTACAGGAACACCCCAAAGATGCGACTCCATTGTGAACAAGCCTCATATTCAATTTAATAAGAACAAGAAAGAAGGTGGCGTTGGAATCCAGTAAAGGCAAATTCAAATATGTATTATTTGGTTTGTATAGGTAAACTTTGCTTACCACCAGGAGCATATGTTTGAAGCCTGACAATCCTAATATTCATGCCAAGCAGAGGAAGGAAGTAATTTTCTCATGCATTTTTATTATTGATTACTCATCCCTGCAACAGATCCTGGCCAGCACAGAAGCAAAGTACAACCAATTCTGCTCCATAGTTCTGGCTGATTATGAACTTTAGGCAAGAACAGATGACCCACAGTGTCTTGTGCCTATGAGATGACGGGAAGCAAGCATTGAAATACTCCCGAAGTACAGAGATCAGACCATTTTGCACACGATAGAATTGGTATCTTGTCCCTGTGCCGAGCAATTCCTGGCACTCTGCTGAGTGCTAGTTAGTGGCAGCTTGCTGCTGTGCAGACTCTCATCAGTGGGTGCTCAGAGCCAGGAGCCACTTGTTTTTGCAGAGCTAAAATAATTGCTCGTGCATTAATAATGCATGTAGCTTTTTTACTACCCATTCATGGCAGTGAAAACCTTTGAACTAGTTTTGGCTATAACTATTGTGATGTTAAAAAAGGAATTATTTCTGCTGTACAGATAAATACCATCTTTTTAATCAGAATGACCGCAGATGACAGATTCACAAGCGTTTGGATAGCCCATTTAAAACTCTATTGTATTAAAAGATTCACAAAGCTGATACAAATTGCTTCTGACTGCAAACTAATTTACCATATGTCTTCTTGAACTGATTCATGAATCAGTTTTTTTTTTAAAGTATCGCATTGGCTCTACTTACTCTAATAAGATTAGGTTTCAGACATTTCTACTGTAGTTTTACCTCTACCCTTGAAAAACTGATGTTCAGACTTCTAGTGTCTGGACTGGAATATAATCCGCCAATTTCTGCTTTGAAGAAGAAATTAACCAACGTTATAACGTTATAAAAGAAACATAAACAATTTTTTTTAAGTCCTCTTTTCCATTCTAGCTTTTGCTCTTGATATACAACAATTTTAATGTAATCAAGTCTTATAAATGGTACAGAAAAAAGCATGAAATCATGTCATAGAATCATAGAATCATAGAATAGTTAGGGTTGTAAAGGACCTTAAGATCATCTAGTTCCAACCCCCCTGCCGTGAGCAGGGACACCACACACTAAACCATGTTGCCCAAGGCCCGGTCCAGCCTGACCTTGAACACCTCCAGGGTTGGAGCATTCACAACTTCCTTGGGCTACCTGTTTCAGTGCGTCATCACTCTCACTGTGAAGAACTTCTTCCTTATATATAACCTAAGGTTCCCCTGTTTAAGTCTGGGATTCTGGGGGTGGAATTATATAAGAAAAGATTTCACAAGACACAAACTATGATCCCTAATGCATGAAGATGGTAAGCTTATATTTAACATGATGTCTAGCGTTCATAAAGTTTGAAGCAGTTTTCAAAAAAACCTCTCAAATTATAATGAAGTGTAGTTTACAATAACAATTATGTCTGATGCTGTAATCACTTTATACTTGTTACTTGCATTTGAAACAGTTGCAGAACAGGGATTATGGTGATTTACTTCATCTGTTATATTGAGAACAGTACAATATTTTACTTGGGAGGGACTGAATTAATTCCATGTTGCATAAGAAGATACAATAGTGTTAACTTTTCTCATACATGTGGTGTAATCCTGAAAGAGCCATTATATATTTATGGTGATCTTGTATTAATTTCCACGCAGCAATAACAGAAATAAAAAAAATAAAAAAGTAAGACTTCGCCATTATAAAGCCACTAATGAAGATGCACACTCATGGACCGGGAATCCTTGCTCTTAATTTTCCTCATGTAAAGACACAGGAAACAGAAGAAAGGAAATATAAGTTGTGTATTTTCTCAGTTAATTCTAAAGACTATGCTTTATGTAAAACTTTACAGTGAAATGCACTTCATTATATTGGTGACCTGCACCTAGGCTCTTCAGAAAACATACATTTGTTGTTGTTCAGCCCACCAAAATTAAGTACAGATTGATAATCCTATGATACTAATTTAGGTAATTGCTTATAGTATGCAACAGCAGTGTAGAATACAAGGTAACTGTTCAATTCCGAATACGGATATGCATTCAGAAGGAAAGGAAAAAGGGTGGGAAGAACATGTGATTAACTCCAGGTGAAATGAAGACCTTCAAATGTAAACACATGCTACTTTTTACGTAGGTAAATCTGATGGTTTTGTGGGGAATCTAGATTCTACCCACAAAGATTATTCAGAAATCTTTAATTCTGCAAAAGAGTACTGGCACAAAATGTTTGTATTCTATATTAAAAACTACACGCTGGACCTTTCCAGAGTGTGCAGATAGGACAATAACGGAGAGCACTGTGTAATCAGACTGAAATAGTAAATCAGGGTGTCTCTGACTTGTATGGTAATATGATTCTTCTACCAAGAATTGCTAGGTTGTCATGTTTGGGTTTTTTAGTGGGTTCTCTGTTGTGTGTGTGTGTTGTGGTTTGTGGTTTTGTTTTGGTTGTGGTTTTTTTGTTTGTTTGGTTTGGTTTTTTGGTAGACTTATTTAAAGGTAAAACCATTGGGAAAATTTCAAATTTTTTTTTTTACTTGCAAAAACCAGGGTTTTTTAACAAAAATCAGTTATTTAAAAGTACGTGGTGGCATTTCTGTACAACTCTATATCTTTATTTTTAGATTTCAAAACCTGGCATAGTATATTCTAAAATAAATTATATGCTGACAACTTGAGAGGACTTGGAAGAAAATAAAGATATTACTTATAGTACAACCACTGAAGTCCTCAACAGTAGTGTAATTTGTTACCATACTTTATTCCACATTCAGCACGTATCTTTAAAATACAGCAGATAACCCTCTGTTTTCTTCTTCTATGCTTTTATATATCCATGTATTTAATATGTACAATTCAGTGACATATTTTCCCAGCAACAACATGAGAACAGCCATCCTTTTTCATGCTGAGGTCTACAGGTCAAATGACTGAACAGTAAGAGACAATGTATTTAGTGACTGTCCATTAAGCTCAGCTTAAAAATCTAGCAGAGACTATATTAGGGTACAGACATATGAAGAAGTAATTGCATAGCAGGCATAAGTCATAGATTATGAGTTCATTAACCACAAACTCTTTCATAACAACTAGCTATACATACCATATTGAACTACAAATTCAGATGGCTCACCCCTCTGTCATTAAAAAAGATAGAGTTATTTTCCCCACATTTGCAGGAACTACAACCAGTTATGCATTATGGAGTAGTTAACTGGTGAAAATTTGTTTTTTCCATCCTTACTTTGGACTCCATACAAGACTTTTCATTTACTCTTTTTTTTCCTAACTTGAAAAATAAAAATTACTACTTCATTTCTGTCTTGTTTCTGGACCAATTAAAGGTACTTTTTTTCAAGAAAAAATACTTCTCAGTGCGTGTTTCTGCTGTGGTGTCATATATTTCTTGGTTTTTACCTGTTCTTCAAAAAATTTCATTCTAATCTCAGCATTGTTGAATACCTATGAGTTTTATCTATGAGAATCAGATAAGCCTTCAAGTAAAATTATACCAAAATTCAGATTATATTGCTCTCTGTTTTCACAAGTGGGTAGTTGCACAAGGCTTGGAAAATTACATTTCAAAAGCTAAACTCAATATGAACTCATATAGTAATAAAGCCCTGTAGTTATTCAGCATGAACTATCTGTAACTGAACACAGTACAGTTTGAATCTTAATTATACTTCTTTCGGTTATAAATTTTTTTATTACTAGTGAGAATGTAATTTACATAATAAGTGCACAAAGGGAATGTAAGTAACAAAAATCTGTATACTTGAATGTTTTTAAGTCCCTAATGCTTGGCAAAATGTAAATTAATATTGAAATAATAGCTTCCAGCCATCATATGCTGACTAATACATATTATATGCAGGGAGTTAAAACTTAATTTTTTATGGTCCTTGAAAGAGAAGAGCAGGTACATCTGAGGGTAAGAATTATAAATTAAGCTACTTGAAAAATTATTCTAATGCAACAAGATTGCTGGTGTTTTGGGGTTTGATTTCTTTTTCTTTAATGAAACAACTTTTTCACAGAAGAAACACAAGAAAAGTAGTATGCAACATTTGAGTATTCAGAGCTATAGAGTTTCAGGCATGTTTTCAATAAAAAAATGAAAGTATTGTACTTTTAAAGTGAATTGCTTTTCAGTAGTCTTCATTTAACCATTTCAGTAATAACTTTCCACTCTTCTCTCTCTAAATTTATCATTGCTTTCATACTCTATATTAGGTGAGTTAGAACCTCTCCAAGAGAAGCAGTGAATTAGTCTAATGTAAACTGAAAGATCACAAAGAAATAATACAGCTGGGAGTTTTGTGTCAAAGTGAAAAAGGGTGATATTATAAGACATCTCGTCATTTATTTATCTCTACAAATAGAAGGATGATCTTGTAATTTAGGGCATGATTTAGAACCACAGGGAAGTAACTGCTGAGCATAAACTAAAAAATCTTTTTTGGTGGACATACAAATAGTCTATGCACAGAGGAAAGCTGCTCTTGTTCAGCTGTACAAGTGCATGTCTAGCCAAGCATTTCCCATGTTTTTGAACCACAAAGTCAACTTGCACCATCTGTCAATCTAACTGCATTTGGCTATGTGTGACAATAAAACAGCATAGTCACACTAAAACAGAGAGAGCTAATGATTTTTAGATCTGGGACAGGAAATTGAAGGAAAGTAGGACAGGGTTTAGAATAGAAAGACTTATACAGCTCTTAGGAAAGGGGATTATGAATAACTTTGGCAGCAAAAATATAGCAGATTTGTCTTGCATGGTCAGTTCAGCAAACTAGACGTTTTATTCTTTTTTTCTCAAGTTTCCTGCATATTCTACACCACATGCTTCTTATCAGGTGGCTTCCAATACTATGTATGTGCTGTAATTATAGAATAAACCTAGTGAGAGGAGTGATGTGCAGGGGAGCAGTATGTCCATTGGTAACATTTATTTCTAAGAGATTGTGAAAGTAACACTGAGTTTTTAAAAATAGTTCATTTTTAGAATTCTTCCTTTCTCCTTTTGGGGAAGAGTTTAAATTTTACTTTTTTTTTTTTTTTTTTTTACTTTTGTGGGTTTTATTTTTTATCTTTTTTTTAATCTATATGATTTGGAGACAAATAAGATGGTTGGTCTAGTTCTAATAACGTTTTAAAAGTTCTTGCTGCACAAATTATAAAATATATTCTTATACACACACTGACTATTCCATGATACAGAAAAGCTAAGTCTGTATCACAGTTATCTCCTGGAGGCAAGCACCAAAGTTAATACCTGGTAAGAGGCTGGTATAACAGTACCTCTTCTCCCTTTTCTTGAAAAAGTCATCTATGGAATATCCTTCTTAAAAGAAGTTAAAGAAGGAAAAACATTTGCCACTTAATTATATCTTATCTGGATTTGTATACTCACATCCTGACTGGCACTCACAGACTGACTAGGCTGAGTCATGCATTATTGTTCTTCTCAAGAGCCTGGTCTCTCATGGTGACTCATGTCCTAAGGAGGGTGTGGGTGGGATCACAGCATCACAGTCACTGATGAGAAATAGCTTTTCTATTTATTTGCCAGTTTCTAAATGTGTAAAGGTCATAGATCCACTTGGTCTAACAATGAAGAAAGTAATGTGTTATGTTCAGGGAGAGCTTGAAGCAGTCTATGGTGGGAGGGTAGAAGAAGAGAGTAAACTACAATTAAATTTAAGAAAATCCTTTAGCCAAGGCGCAGAAACTTGCTTGCCAAGCCCACTACTCTGAAAGACATACAGTTGAGCACCGTGGAGAATGGACAAGTGATATTCCAGCTGTGTCTGTTAGCTAATTTAACACAGTGAGGTTGCTGATTAGAGCTTTGTATGAGAAGAGTCCCAGGGTAAGGAAAAAAGCAGAGAATATAAGTGACTTCCCACTTGTGAAACTGCATGTGGGATACTCTTACACTTGCAGTACTCCAGTGCAAGAAGGGCACTGACAAACTGAGTAGAGTCCAGCAGAGCACGACCAAGCTGGTCAGATTGCTGGAGCATGACTCTCCATTCAGACAAGGAGAGTCTGAAAGGTGCATCTGGTTACTGTGAGAACGGAAAAGCTAAGGACCGTGTGTTTGTGTGTGTGTGTGTGTGTGTGTGTGTGTGTGTGTGTGTGTGTGTCTTCCTGCTGTCTAGAACTTACTTACGAGCAGTTATAAAGAAGATGAGAGCTGGACTGTTCTGGGAGGTGCACAGCTGAAGGGCAAGATTGAAGTAGAGGAAAATGTAACTAAACATTTTGGGTGGGGAATTGTGGAGAGGGTGGTTAAACACAGGAACAAATTACTCTTCTCCATAATGATATGTTTTAGTAAAATATCATGTTGGCACACACAAAAAAAAAAAAAAGGCAACATAAAGAAAATAAGCATTGATTACACTGTTCAGGCTGTCAGGATCTCATGAGGAAAGATATTTTGTACGCTTCATTAGTCTATGTGCAGTACCAACCTCTGTTCTTCACTTTATGTACTCTGGCACTTTTGAGGAGCAATGAAAACTTTATTTTCCCCCTAATATTGACGCTACATTTTTATGATTGTATATACAGATACATTTTCAGCAGCAGCAGATACGACATAGAGATGAAAATACTGGGATTTGATTTGGTGCCATCTGTTATGCTTCTAGGAAGATTACATCCCTGTTTCTGCTTAGTAACAGTGAGAGTTGTGCCACTTTGTGGCCCTAGGTTTGGGGAACATATCTGTATGTATGCCTGTATCTAACTGACTTCACATCAGCCATCACAGATTGCCTGGCTATTTTGAAGAGAATCCCACACCTGCAGATGGGAAAGCACTGGATGGTCTTAAGAACAATGTGTTTTCCTCTGGAGGGGGGATACCATGTACGAAATGGAAGTTGAATACAGTCAAACATCATGTGCTGCAGTAGCATCTTGAATAAAGTTCAAGTTTAGTAGAGTGTCATAATAATGACAATTCATCCCTTCTGCATTGCTTTAGGGTGTACTTCAAAGGTTTTTTCCAATATGGAACTTTTGAAAACTAAGGTTTTCAAAAACCTTACTGGTACCTGATCTCACTACAATCTCCAAAAGAAGATCCAAAATGCAATGACTTCACAAAATCCTGAGCCCTCCCACCAGCTGAAATTTTTTTTTGATTTCCACAAAAAAACTCTAAATGAACCTTTAAATCATATTTTGTGATTAACAAAAAGCAATTCCTATTGACAAAATAATCTGAATTACTATACATTGTTACAAGGGAACACAGCTGTGAGAAGATAAATTATCAGAACCTCACTGAAGAAAGAGGGACTCCAAGAAGACTTCAGAATTTTGGTGCCATTAGCAAGGATGGGGAGGATTCCAAAGTGTTTTCCTTTCTTAAATGATTGACAACTACTTTTAACTGAGAGATAGAAATCTTAAAATTAGAGAGGAAACTGTCATTAAAAATTACACACTGTGTTAAGCTTCCTGCAACAGCAACAGCTATTATTTTGTTGTTTATTCAATGTTGAAAAAAATTTATTCAAAAGCTCTACATTCTCCGCAAACTCTGAATTTTGTTGTGGTTTGGGTTGTTGTTGGTTTTGTTTGTGTGTGTTTTTGTTTTGGTCTGTTTCTTTTTTTAAACTTAATATCTTTCATGCAGTATAATGGAAGGTAATTTTTTCCAGTAAGGGCTTACCCTATTTCTGAAAAATAATGTTAAATATTCATTCACACTACTATACTTAAGGGGTTTCTTAAGGAAAATGAAGTTTACATAACAATCCTAAACAACATATGGCTTCAACTTTAGTGTTTAGGCATCTACAAAAGAAAGTTATTTTAACAATCGCTTCTGTATTTTAATTTCACTTAACCAAATAAGTCATACAGTTGTTTTGCGCTTGGTACTCTTGCACAGAAAACCATTTTCCTTCAGGAAAATAAGGTGAAAGGTTGAGTTCTCACAGTCTGATATTTACCATTCTCTGTAGTTTAGTGACATGCAAATACAACCTGGAATCATTTCACAAAAATTGCATATTTTGTTTGATTTTGAGGAGTGTTAAATTTATCACTCATGCTACATTAAGTTCTAGTCATTTTTAGCTGTTCACTTTTAAAACATGTTCTCTTGCTTGTATTGCATTTTGTGCTAGACATTTTTATTTTTACTTACTATAGACATGATATAATATAGTAGTACAAAATGCTGAAAGAATGGTCACAAGGAAGGGCTTGAGGTTTTTTATACTCAAAAAAAGCCCCTGTAGTTAGTAAGCTGGTCAACTAACTATACAAAGATTCAGAGGTCAATGCGTAAATTACTCTTTTAGTTTTTGTTTCTGTTTATAAAAATTTTTCAAGTTCTTTTAATAAGAGTAGGAAAGGCAGACAAGTTTTGGAATCTGATCCATTCTCTTTAGGATTATTTTGGTTTCCCAGGAAAGTGAGAATTATACAGTCCCACTCTTTTGTGTGCTGGTTATTTCCCTCTGACAGTACCACCCTAATAATTTTCAAATCCTTTTCCAGCAGATCAAGATGGAGGGATAAATGTTCCAATTATACATCTGTGTAACTGTGGAAGCCATCATAAAAATTGCTAGTGAAGGCCAAGTGTGTGTGTGTGGTAAAAGACACATTGAAATTTCACTTTTTTTTCAGCTAGTATTTGTTCTACCTGCTAATTATGAGCTGAAGTTATGAAAGTCACTGTCCACTGTAATTTGTGGACAACTGATGAATACTGAGGTACTGCCAACAACTGGTGAAAAGCGTTAGCAATAACTGTAGTAACATCAGTGCTCAAACCAGATAGATAGTTAAAAACGTCTTCACACTATGAAGCACCGAGTTACAGACACAATTCCTGTAACACTTCTATGTCCAAAGTGGTGTGGTGCATTAGCCAACCTTTGTGCCTTGGAAACTGATGCAACCATAGTTGGGTTATTAATTCATGCTTCTCAAAAATATGAGTATAAATTATTTAATGGCTTTGAAATATCCTTTCTTTATTTGTCTAGAAATGAATAATTTCTGTGGAGACCTCTTTGAAGCTTTTGTATCTTGAATAAATAACAGCTATGGGTACCTGAGATTCTGTTGTCAGTCTGTAACTGATCCCTTTAGTTATGAAGTCTCTCATATGTTAAATATTTTTAAGCCCAACCTTCTTTTAGTACTTTCTCAGTAAATATAAAAATCCTGTCATGGATGGCCTATTTAAATACTTTTGTCAGTGAACAACCGTTTTCCAGGTAACGAGAGTGTCAAATTCCTACATGACCATAGGCATGCAGCTTACATTTAGTTTTAAAATCATGTATTAGTTTGTCTAGCTTGAAGTTCATATACCAGAAAATTATATTTGGCTCACAGAAAAAATATACAGCATCTGAGTTAGAGCATTGAGTAAATTATTTGCTTTTCTTGAATCCATTTTTGTTCTCATGCTTTTGTCTAACTTCTTTGGTAAAACATTGGCTTTTGCTTTTGTTTCCTAAGGTTAAAAGTACAGGAAAGGCCTGAAAACTTATGAATCTATGTGTTCTGAACCAATATTTTGAGAGTTTATTACAGTGCATGACTGTCTCCCCAGAAGAGGGAAGATTATTTTGAGGCTTTTACAACTATTTCTGATAAGTAATATCTGAGGTTTTTCTTGAGCTCAGCTGCATTAATTATTTTTGTTTGATAAGGAAAGCCAGATATTTGTATTTTTTACAGGAAGTGTTTTTAGATGCTTTGCCTTGCATTGAAACTATCTGCACAAAGAAAGCTGCAGCTATTAATCACATTCCATTCCTATTCATTGTTTTCAAATCAACCTCCTGATGCTGTCATTTTATGATGCTGTGCATCTATAATTCTTATTTCATTTTAAAATGCTAATTAGAACAAACAAACTTTCCTGTCATATATTTTGCAGGTAAATGTATTTTAATTATGTGGAAAGACAATGGTAATTGCCAGGAATAAACGTGCTGGTTCTGTGGCAAAACAGCCTTTCAAGCAGGTGAATGAAGCCAACAGAAACATACTGGCTTTCAGAAATTTAAGGAATTATTTAAGTATATTTTGCCTGTATTCATGTTGTTTCATATCTGAAAGAAAAACATATGTACATTTTAGGCATGAAACCATTCTTAACATCTAAGGATTTGGTGTTAGGTGCCAAATATCCCACCAAAATCTCTAGTTCTCTGAATTTTTCATCATTTTAACTTGAAATCAATTAAATTGCTGAGACAATCCCATTATTTGGATACTACAAATGAAAGCAAAAACCCCACACACTTTGAAGGCCTACTGCAATAATTCTGACAAAGGCTAAAAACTCGATAATTTGGTCTTGGTTATGAACTGTATTGTATCTCTGTAAATATGTATTCAGACAAGGGCAGCTGTCACAATTTCTACCATTAGTGCATAAGCAGTATTACAACATTTTTTTAATGTATTTATATGCCTGTGTATGTGAATTTGTCTGTGTCTTAGTTACTTTATTAACATTTACATGTACCTATAGCATAGGGTAGCACAGCATAGCATAGCATATTTCACTTGGGACCTACAACAATCATTTAGTCCAACAGCCTGACCACTTAAGAGCTGACCAGAAGTTAAAGCATATTGTTAAGGGCAATGTCCAAATGCCTCTTAAACACTGACAGGTTTGGGGCATTGAACACTTTCTCTAGGATGCCTATTCCAGTGCTTGATCGCCCTCTTGGAGGAGAAATAGTTTCCTGATATCTAATCTAAACCTCCCCTGGCACAGCTTTGAGACATTTCCACGCACCCCATCACTGGACAGCAGGGGTCAGAGCTCAACACCTCCCTCTCTACCTCACCTCCTCAGGAAGCTGTAGACGGCAGTGAGATTGCCTTTCAGTCTCTTTTTGTCTTTTCTCTTTTCTCTTCAAATAGACACGCCCAGATTCCCCCCAGCCACTTCTCACAGGACATGCCTTCCATCCCCTCCACCAGCTTCCTCTAAACACATTCAGTAGCTTCATCTGCCATTTTTTATTGCAAGGAACACATATGCAAGCATTCTTTAGTTACACCTAAGCACAGCTGACGAATTTCAGGTTGCAAAAATAACTAAATTAAAAAGAAAGTTAAGTTCTATAAGTAGACAAGAACAAAATAAAAAAAAAAAAAAAAGAAAAAGCTGTGTAATCGACTGCAGGATGAAAGTACTAGATTTTAAATATAATTATATTTCATATTATTATTCTCTGAAAGTAAGGAAAGCATGAAACAAAATCACAGAAAATATTAAAGGAACACTTCACAGGCATTTTTTTTCAAAGCTGCCACCCTTTGGTTTTTATCATTTTTGCCATGTCTCTTGCTTTAGAGATTTCATATTAATGAGACTGCTGTGCACTGTGAATTTTTTTTTTTTCTTGTAGTAGTAACATTAAAAGCATCAGGAATAATGGATTGCAAGGCATTGGTACCACTATATTTGACTTATGCTTGGGTGAATGACAAATGGTTGCATCATATTAATTTAACATTTAATTTTTCTTGATCTATTTATAATTGGCTTACTACATTAGAAGTTAGTCATAATAGACTAACTGATCAGCTTCCCCCTTTACCAAAAACCTGCTGGGTTCAAATGGTTTGTTGTGGGAATCTGTTCAGGATTATTAGCCCAGCTACTTAAAAGGAAGGAGAGTACAAATAGTTTCTTTAAGGCCAGTCTTAAATATAACAAGAAAATTCTGAGAATGGCACATAAGAGGCTTAGTGCACATCAGCAGGTCAGGGGAAAAAAAGAAAATCACTTCTCTGTGTCTACAAATACAGTGAGAACCTTTCCTATAACAAGCTGTATATTCTTGGGTTGTGAAACAGAAGTGATGCTTGTAGTTTCTCAGCATAGGGCCTAGTTGTTTAATGCATAGTGTGGTTCTGTTGTAGTCACCTGTTTCAATGACTGTTCTGAGGAGCTTTTCTCACCAAGTAGCTGTTGGTATTCCCCTCGAGATAGCTGAAATATCTTCTGAAGTATAAGACTGTGAAATACAGACCAGTAAGAAGGTAGGCAACATTGTAGTTCAGAGATGATATCTCAGCAGACAGTAAAAATTGCTTACGTAACTCAAATAATGAGTAACATAACAATGAAATTTATGTTTTAAGTACAGAAATAGACTCATAACTAAAGAAGGTCCTTACTATCAACTCACTCTCATAAACATGGCATGCACCTCTCAGACCAAAATTGCTGCTGTTATTGTTGGAAACTGGGTACTTCTGTGGTGGAAGTTTTCTGAGAGACTGAGACAACAGGCAACTCCTAAGACTTCAAACATACACTTCTCGTCAGCTAACTAGACAATTTATGTGCTAACAAAATTCAAGTACTAAACAGACATACCTGTCAAGCCTTAGATTTATACCTCCAGTCTTACACCATGCTGTGATTCTGAAAGCCACAGTGTGGGATGGTTCTTAGTCTCCAGACCAGTATGCAGCTTTGAAAGCTCTTCAGCAAGGGGGCTCAAGACTAAAGCTAAAAACTTTCCCCACGATGCTCTACTGTGTTGGAGCTGGTGTCTATACATACTGCTTCTGTGGATGAAGACTAGTCTGATCCAAAAGTGTTGATATTTTCACAGGTTACACCACCTTGCCAGTACTGATCTGTTCCTGCACCTTCATTTGGTTATTACCACCTTGCAGATCAGGTACCTGATACCTTCAAGAAACTGTGGACTGTTAGCTTAATTTTACTGTTTTTACACAATTATGCCACTTTAAATGAACAAAGAATTTGCTTCAGGTAGTCAATGGCAAAAGCACTAAAGGTATCATGTTGAGAAGAAGCAGCGGATTTTGAGAACAGACAGTTTTAGTTAATAGATCTTTTATCCAAACAAATAATTATTTAGGCCCAGAGCCAAATCAGCTCCTTCTATTTAGAAAGGATTCAATTAATAGGATCATAGAATCACAGAATCATAGCATGGTTCAGGTTGGAAGGGACCATAAAGATCACCTAGTTCCAATCCCCCTGCAGGGACACCCTCCACTAGACCAGGTCGCTCCAGGCCCCATCCAACCTGGCCTTGAACACTGCCTGGGATGGGGCAGCCACAACTTCTCTGGGCAACCTGTGCCAGTGTCTCAGAACTCTCACAGTAAACGACTTCTTCCTAATATCTAAATCTACCCTTTTTCAGCATGAAGCCATTCTCCCTTGTCCTGTTACTACATACCCTTGTAAAAAGTCCCTCTCCAGATTCCTTGCAAGCCCCTTTTAGGTACTGGAAAGCTGCTATAAGGCCTCCCTGGAGCCTTCTTTTCTCCAGGCTGAACAAGCCCAGCTCTCTCATCCTGTCTTCATATGAGAGGTGCTCCTGCTGTCTGAGCATCTTCATGGCCCTCCTCTAGACTCACTCAAGCAGGTCCACATTCCTCTTACGTTGGGGGCCCCTAGCAGACTATTTAAAAAGTATTCAACATAACTACCATAAATGTGACCCTGATTTCTCCAATTCCTCTCAAGGGAAATCCTCTTGCTTCAGCTTCACTTTAGAGCAGAGCACATGGCATTTAGGGTAAACCATTCTACATAAGACTAGCTATTTAGATCTGTACTACTGAGACAACTACAAGCAGGCAGATGACAAGTGTCATGTCTTTTGATCTCTTTCCTATGTGGGTATTTCTGTGAGTGGTAGCAGGGGAAGAAGCAGCATTCAACCATTTGGAGGGGCAGATGGCATTTTGGAAGCTTGTTTAGAACACTGACTCTGACAAGGCTGACCAATATCTAACTAATTCTGACTCCAGGACAAGTGCTGCTGTATGGCCATTCTGCTACGCATAATGACGTTTTGCATAGGGGCAGCAAGCCTCAGCACAGCCATATCACACTAAAATCACCATGTGTGTGCTGCAGATGTCTACTCAGAATACAAAGGTGGGATCCTCGTGTGAGTCTTAGGACAGTTACAATTTTAAGTCAGAATCTGTTACACTTGGCCAACAGTTTGACCCAGAAAAGAAAAAGGAAAAAGAACACCAATTTGGAGTGACACCTGTAGTACCATGATCAATGCAATGCATTTGTGTGACATTTAGAGAGCTATTAAACAGGTGGGTTGCATGTGGATTATTGCAGTAAGTTTGAAAAGAAGTAACATAAGACAAATTCAGTGTGAACTATAATAGTAAACATTTGCAAAATGATTCATTTATTAGGTGCTTTTTGAAAAGTATGCAAGGCATGAAGAATACTACATGCACTAAAATAGCATGAACTTAATAAATGGTTTTGAAAGCATTTATTACTTGAAATAAGTATGCATATTTTCACCTTTTTAATTCCTATTTTTCTGTTCAAAGTAAATTACTCACAATAATGATAGCTGATCGAATCATTAGATTTAAATTTTGTTTTAGCCAAAACTATCTTGGACCTGGGAATTGAGAAAATATATACATTTGTTGATTTCACGTGTGAAAGTCCAGTTCCCAGTTAAAAAACCCAAATTCTTGAAATTTAGTTGAATGGAAAATAAAAGAGCCAGAAGATACCTTGAAAACATGCCATTAGAGATAGCAGTTGGCTATATGGCTGAATCTTCTGTTTTCTCAATGTTCAACTTGTTTAAAACTGAGAATCTTCACTAAACTTTGGAACCCAGATATGTTAAAGTTTCATTCAAGAAAAAAAAAGAATCTTAAATTTCAACATCTTCCAGACATTAATATGGTCAGATGATAATCCTAATTAATCTTTCCTGGTTTTAAGAAATACGTGATGTATTCTTTTTGGAAGTTAATTAATATAAAGTCTTTGCTGTAATACTTTCTGCTTTGCTTAGATGAATGCTTCCATTAGTTTTAATGAAGAAACTGTCAATTTTGGAAGAAGTTAAAACAAATGCATTATGAAAATATTTTTGTTACTGCTAAGGTTAGGCAGTAAATTGGTAGTGCATTATACAATGGGATTAAGGTAAACCAGAATGTATTGCCAATACTCCTTGTTACTTCAGAGTATACAAGAACAGAATACAATTTAAGAAAATTATGTTGACATAAAAGCCTTTAAAAAAACTCCATGTAAAATAAAATAATTAAAAAAAAAAATCAGTACTAATAAGTAGAAAGTTTTATCAGGATTCTTCCCTTTTTAAAACAAACAAAAAACCCCAAAACAAAAACAACGGAGAGGAAGAATTATTTTATTTTCTTTCCTTTTGTTTGCCTAAATAAAATAAACCAACATGACAGAAATTTTTCTTTTAGGGAAAGTTGTATCATCATTCCGATAAAGTTCTTTTTATTCTATACAGCAATGCTCATTTATGCATCATTAAGAATGTCCACTTAGTATTTCTCTGTATTATACGCTGGTTTTAGCTATAGGTCGTATTGATGTGTCATCCTTACTTCACCACAGACTGCTGTCACTTGTGCTGTCACTGCACTCCACATCTGCCCTGCTGGGTGTAGCAGGACTGGAGTTGCACAAACTTTGTCTCAGTATCTGGTGCAGTCTTGGATGCAGTCAACTGTGTGTATCCCATTTGATGGGAAGGGAAGACATATGAGCACCACTGGCAGGCTCTGTTGTTGAGCGCTAGGGACAGACACACACACATTGATAGAGTTAGCGAGGTTGAGGTTAGTGGGAGAAGGAAATGCCAAAATCTGAATGCTTGTTATTTGACTGGCATAAAAAAATAACAATAAAAAAAGCATCTCCAAACAGCAAACATTTGAAAAGGAGTGCATTTTGGAATTGGGATTGGTGTGGGAGAGACCACGGTGTCCACCTACTATACACGATGTGTATACTAACAGACAACACACACATATATATATAGTCACAACACACACTGCCTCACCTGGGCAGGAGGCAATGTTTGGATGCTGGACAGGTGGATGGGTTGTGGCACCGGCATCAAAATCAGCCATGGGGGTGTGCTTGGGTAGCAGAACTGTGGGCTGGCAGAAGAGACAGCGTTACCCTAAAGGCCCATATGGGGACAGCTTGAGTCATTAGTCAGAGGACCCAGCATGTTGCTAATTACTGTGTTAAAAAGAGACACTGGTTCACTGTTTAAAAGTATTAAGGTCAGTTTTTCTTCCTGTTGAAAACTTCAGCACTATCTTTGTTGGCAGATTAATTAATGTAACAGATAGCTGAACCAAATGTTCACAAATCCTAACCACTTTGAAAGTTTCACTAAGAACTATTTTCAGTCTCTTGGCTGCTATATTGTTCATTCAAAATCTGTAAATTAGGGGAAAATGTGTAAGCCAGAAGAAGCCCTAACTAGCTTTTATCTTCTTAGTACCTCTGAAAAGAAATTAAACACCTGTAACTTCTAGAAATAATTCTTCTCGCTCTACATCTAGGTGGTTTTTTTTGTAGTTACCTGATACCAAGCACTTCAGTTTCTAAGTATCAATGCATTTTCTGCCCATTCTGATGTCTTACATCCTCGTTACCAAAGTGATAGCTGAGAAAGTGCTGGTTTTCTTCTGCTTAGGTAAACACTTTAAATTTGTTTTGAGATTTTTTATTTGATTTTTGTTTATTTGCCATCAAAATTAAATAAGTTAAAAGTTCTTCTGTTGTAATTTGAATTAAATCTTACATTCTTTATCTGAGTGTTAGCTGCTCAGCTACTGTTGCTTAAATGCAGAAGAGCTAATACAATTCTTTCATTTAACTAGGATAATAATTTCATTCAAATCTTATCACTGAAGTATTATCGTGTGAAGGAAAACACATACTACTATTAGGATTCCACAGTGAAGAGCAAATCAATCTTAATTCAAGTAAACTTATGAGATTTATCTTAAGTACTGTAGCTTATGTAAAAGATTGAAGAAGCATTTGCTGAACATTAGGGGACAAGGTACCTGTGTGATGTAAACTGGTGAGATCAATTTACTGAAATGCCAAGAAATGCCAGCTGATGAGCAGGCATAGCAAGATTTCATGCTGAGTGCTAAAAAAGGAAAGTGAATGTACCTTTGATTAAGTAAGGATGATAGAAGAGAGGGGAAATGCTTCATTTAGAATAGAAATATAGTTTCCACAACATGAAAAACTTTTTCAATAGAAACCATTCTTCACAAGCTACCACCACAAATATTCATAATTTTGAATATTAGGTATTAATAATGCTCTTTATTTGCACTTGGTTTCCATCACCCATAAATGTCACAGGCTTTACTTGTGGAGCAGCAGCACTTGGCAAAAGCTCATCTGCCAAAACTTAACTTTTCTCTGAAAAAAAACATTACTTGTGAGATTTGAGATAAATTTAAAGCTCTTTCAGAGAGCTGAAAGTCTCAGATTTTATTGAACTATTTTTCCATAAGACCTGAGGATCCTATAAAAAGATTTCAATTTCTCTCAAATGTAGAGTATAAAAATGCGTTTTGATCCCTTCAGTAACTGTGAGCCTTCTAGAGGAGTTTTAACTTTGAAAACTATCAATCAGCTGCAGTAAGAGAGTTCATGTAGAATCATAGAATCAGCTAGGCTGGAAAAGACCTTTAAAAAAAAAGTCCACCACTAAACCATGTCTCTGAGGGCCTCACCTGCACAGTTCGTGAACAATTCCAGGGATGGTGACTCCACCACTGCCCTGGGCAGCCTGTTCCAATGCCTGAGCATTTTTTTATCCAGTCTAAACCTCCCCTGGTGCAGCCTGAGGCCATTTCCTCTTGCCCTGTCACTTGTTACCTGGGAGAAGAGACTGACCCTGCCTCACTATCCCTCACCCTTCAAACCAGCTCCAAGGGGTGGCTGGGCCTGGCACAAGCCCCGCTGTGGAACTGGCCCGTGACACCCTGTGGCGGGGCCCCAGCTCCAGCTCTGCCAACCGCTGGCAGCTCCTGCCCCTTGCTGAGGGGCTGACTGGGCACCGTCTGCCGCTGCCTGAACAGGGAAGCCTCCGGCCGCCGCCAGAACCTTCCCTCCAGTCCACTGGAGCAGGTGGCGCGGCCCAGCTGCCATCTCACCACCCGCTGTGCTCCCAAGCAAAGATGATTCGATCCCCCTGACTGAGCAGGGAAAATCCCAAGCCCCAAACCAAGGAACAGGAACAATTTCAATGGTGACTGCAAAGCCCCTTTGCCACTCAGGGCTGGTACTGCTCAGCAGCTGCAGCACAGACTCTTGGAAAGCTACAAGCTGATGGGAGTCTGGGCAAACTGGACGCATGGCACCCAAGCCACCATCATTTATGCTTCTATAAGCAACATTGCAATTAGAACTGTAGCACTGTTCCCTCTTCCAGACTGCAGCAACCAACATCATTCACTTCTCTGCACCCATGGCCATTAATGCCCACAGTTTAGAGTTGCCTCTGGCAGCTGAAATAATGCTCCACATTGTTCCTCACTGTTCTTAAGAAGTGCAGAGCTGTGCCTGCTGCCATAAATAAAACCCTGCTCCACCACTGACCCAGTGGATAGTACCTCTGCACAGCGAAAGCTATTTGGGGATCTTCAGAACTCTCTTAAGAGGAGTAGTCTGAACTGAAGCATGTGCTCTCTCACAGACAGATGGCCTCTAGCAGCTTAGCACCAATTTACACCATCATGCAACCCAGCTGGTGACTATTTATGGAAGCATTTGAGAATTTCAAAGATTTTTAATATCCTTTCAATACCCGTGAAGCCAACCTGCTCCTTTTGCTGGAAACCAGCAAGTTTCTGCACATGGTTAAGATCTTGCTTAAGGTTAAATGACTTTCTAAGAATGCCATCAAGAGATCTTCCCCGAGGCTGGAGAGTCGAGTGGCAAGGGTGTGTATGGCAGTATGGGCAAGTACCAGCACCTCCAGCGCTTTGGAACTTCACCCCTGAAGAAGTGTAAAATCCTGACAAACCAGTAAAACAATTAGACAAGGTGTGCTGTGGTCCTGGCAGCACCAGAGAAGGACAAACCACCACAACCTGCTGGGGCCTTGCCCATGCAGCCCCAACTTTTTTTCAGCCTGTCTCCATATGGGAGGTGCTCCAGCCGCCCGATCATTCTCGTGGCCCTCCTCTGAAGTCACACCACCACTGAGTGCTGCCGTACCAGACATGCTAGAACTTCAGTATGAACAGGAGTCAAAGGCAGCCAGGTGGGATGCCACCATTGATATTGCCAATGCGTTTTTCTCAATCCCTTTGGCAGCAGAGTACACGCTACAGTTTGATTTTACTTGGAGGGGTGTCCAGTACACTTGGAACCGACTGCCCCAGGGGTGGAAACACAGCCCTACCATCTGCCATGGATTGGTCCAGACTGCACTGGAACAGGGGCAGGCTCCAGAGCACCTGCAATACATTGATGACATTATTGTGTGGGGCGATACAGTGGATAAAAGCTTTTGTGAAAGGGAAGAAAATAATTCAAATCCTTCTGAAGGCCATTTTTGCCATAAAATGGAGTAAGGTCAAGGAACCCGCAGAAGAGATCCAAGTTTTGGAAATAAAATGGAAAGATGGATGTCACCACATCCCCACAGATGGGATCAACAAGAAAACAGCAGTGTCTCCTCCAACCAGCAGGAAAGAAACACAAGCTTTCTTAGGTGTTATGGGGTTCTGGAGAATGCACATCCCAAATTACAGTCTGATTGTAAGCCCTCTCTACCATGTAAACCGGAAAAAGAACGAGCTCAAATAGGAAATCCCAGTCATCCAGGAATCCTAGAAGTCACCATGGACTGGCCAAAGGGCAAAGATTTTGGAATGTCACCAGAGGAGGAGGTGACATGTGCTGAGGAGGCTCCATTATACAGTAAACTACCAAAGAATATACCTGCTGGGGAAAAAAGGCTGGGTTATTCCTGCCTGGGACAAAGACAAACCCATTGGTGGGATTGGTTTTGCTCAAGGACCTGGGTGCACTTGGTGGGTAATGCAGGAGGATGGGGAAGTCTGGTGGGTACCTCAAGGGGATTTAATCTTGGGTGAGAATAACCACTGAATGATGAACTGTATGATGCTGTATGCTCTGGATATTATCACTTCCATGGCAGCCACACATGCATCACTGGGCTGGACATTTTGTGGTACCCATCACCACTACTCCAAATTTGAGCATCTGAACCTGACTCCCTTTTGATACCATATTAATGAAGCATCAACTTTGAGAAAATTGGACAAGTGGAGCAGTGATGGAATCGGAATAAGCTTCAGCATGCAACAATCCACCACCACACAACATCCATCCTTCCTGCGCAGAGAGACTCATGACAGATGGAATCCAAAGCCAACAGCTGAATGAACTCAAGGAACATTTGTAGGGATGGTACATAGACTATGGGAATTATATCTCTGTGTGTGTATGTATATATCTGTATATACATATTCTGTATACATATATATATATGTATCTCAAAGGACAGGAAAGTGTGAGACCTGGCATGTGAATGGTGTGGAATAAGGGGTGGATACTGTCCTGATCTTGGCTGGGAGAGAGTTAATATTTTTCCTTGTCGCTGGTGCAGTGCTTTGTTTTGGCTTCAGTCTGAGAACAATGCTGATAACACACCCTGATCAAGGACTTTTCAGTCTCTCATGCTGTACAAGAAGGTGGGGCATATGAAGCCGGGAGCAGAGCAAAGCAGAGACAGGACACCTACCCAAACTAGCCAAAGGGGTATTCCATACCACAGCACATCATGCCCAGTATGTAAACTGGGGGGAGTTACCTGGGAGGGACCTGCTTGGGTTAGACTAGATATCGATCAAAAGGTGGTAAGCAATCGTATTGTGCACCACCTGTGTTTATTTAGGTTTTCCTCTTTGCTTTCTCATGGTAGTTTTATATTCTATATAAATATATTCTATTTTACTTTAGTTATTAAACTGTTCTTATTTCAATCTGCTGGTTTTCTTTTCCTTTGATTCTCCTCCCATCCCATCTGGGGAGGGCAGAAGAGGAGAGGTGAGCAAGCAGCTGCATGGTGCTGAGTTACCGGCTGGGGGTAAACCACGACAGGGGCTTATGGACAGATTCCTTCCATAGTTGTGACTCAGACTATCATCACAAACCTGCAATCGACCCCCAAAGGCTGCAGACGAACATTCTCAGTGCTAAACTTGACATTTATAACCCAAACAATAAAATTGCCTTCATAACCAAACCCCACCTTAAGTGGTGCTTCTGATTTCTGGAGTTTGACCATGCAAGAAGGAACAGAGAGAGCTGGGGGTTCTTTCTATTTAGCTGTACGTATTGCACCTGCATAATGCAGTTCTCTGTGTCTGCCCTACCAGCTTCTCAGAAACTGAACGCAGAAAATTCTTAACTAAGGATGCACTGAATTCCCAACCACCACCCTAGAGAGAAAAATAAAGTATCCACCCAGCTTGTGCTCTTTCACTTGCTGTTCTCCAAAACAGAGCCATTCCACACCCTACAAACCAGAACCAAAAACCAATTCTTTTAGTAAGAAAGATCTAAAGCAAATCAGAATTTAAATTGAACTCAAATTTTATTTTCTTAAATGTAAGATTGGTTTATCTCTTCTTTTAGAGGCTTGCAGTTTGTCTTTCTTAGTAACTTCTGCTCAATGACTCAATGTGTCACTTCTGAGCTGTTTTATATGTCTGCTCTCTGTTAAAATATTGCTTCTGCCAAGATTGGTAACTGTGCTAATACAAAGTTCCCCGTGAAGGCAGGAATAGGGAGACAAAAAGCAAAGTGCTTTTTCAATATTCACAATTTTCTCCCTATTACTATTTTTGAGAAAGCAGCAAATGCCCTCTGAAGGATCTAGCTCCTGTTGGTTTTGAAATTATGCTGTAGCTCTAAAACCCCTTATAATTCAGGACATGATGCACAGAAGTTGCCACTCTAAAGCCTCTTCCTAAAGTCACTTTACTAGTGCTTCAGTAAAATCCATGGGGTAACTCTCTCTTCCAGTAGACTTTTTGTTGTTGGAATCACCACTTGTTATGGTACCCTCAGGATACAACTCTTGCTACCTCTCCCTCCTGCTGCTTAAGACCTTAGTCTGTTTTGTGTTCTTCGATGGCCCTTTTCCTTTTTCTCTGATGACATCTAACCTCATTAGACTTTAGATTTCCTCTTTCTGCATTGGAAGAACTAAAACCTATCATGTATTTGAAATCTATTTCAGTTGGGCAGAAGTAAGAAGGAAAATGTAAAGTTACAGTGAGTAAAAACAACAGTACCTTGTGACCACTAGAATTTTATATAAAAGATAGGACTGAAATGGTCTTTTAGAGCCAGACCAAGGTAGAATGAAATTTATTTAGGTAATTCCTGCTATTTATTTGTCAAATTACTGTTTACAGTGAAGATGGCATGGCCTTCTGGAGCAATGATTTTGTATTATTGGATCTTCCAATGAGTAAGGAAAAAAAGATTACCTCAAAGAACTGGCCAGCTTTCTAGCTACCCAACTATATAGTTGCAAATATTTCTGAATGATTTTATCATTTGTCAGATGAAGCATGAAGAACACATGCAACATTTTGCTTCAGTTTCATAATCACATGAGAAAATGAGAATATTAATTTGAAAGCTGAAATCAGTTCCAAACCAAACTTTGTGAAGTGGGTGTTCAGAAAAATGCTGCCTAATTATTCAATCCACCTATTAGCGGAGATAACACATAATTTTTCACACAAAACTTTGCATGAAAAAATGCAAGTCAGATGGTGATTTATCAAAAAGAAAAGAATATTTTCTGCAGTAACCACTAAACTGGATGAAAAATACTATCTTGTAAGACCTGGGAGGAAGAACATTCGTAAGAAACACTGTTCACTAGCACATGTCATTTCTCAGTTCTGGGGAATTCCCAAAATGTATATTGACAAATGCATATTATACTCTTTTTCCTTCTAGTTATGTTTTTGTACCTGGCCAGTAAACAAGATGTTATTGTTGTGGGAATTAAACACAAAACAGAATTAATTCTGAATTATCAAATAGTAATAACTCTGCACAGTGTTTGTTACTATTTTGTTACTGTTTAATAAAAAGTCAAATTTAAGCACAGCAGAAGTGTTTTGAAAAGAGTAGACTGTGGTTTGTGCCTTTTGTCTTCCCTTCCCTTCCCAGTAAATTAGCCTTTCTAACTGATGACTTTCTTTATATATTTTCCATAGTTCATTCCCATTCCAAGCTATCCCTCTATACAAAGCATTTGCAAGACCTTTCACATATAACTGTCAAACTGTACATACAAACATGGAATAAAAAATTACAAATATGCAGTTTTGTGTTGTCCATTTTACAACAGCAAAATTATACAGTGACACTTGTATAAAAGTGAGTAAAAGAGGAGGACTCAACTCTTTTGCATGGAGGGTGGAGTGTCCCTGCTAGTACTTGGTTGTGACAGCTCCTCACTGTGGGCTATGGGATTCAGAGAGCTGGAACAGGGGGTCACGCCAGGAGACCTGAGATCACTGCTGAAGTTAGCTAAACCCAGAACCATGAGAGCATGAAGGAAACGTCAATATACTTCGGGTAATCGATCAGGTCCCATGCTGAAGAAGGACTGGGAGAATCATGCTTTAGCATACTTGTTCTTATCTCAGAATCCGGTAGTTGAACTGTTGAAGTGGCTGATAATGGGCAGATGAAAATGAATACAAGCTTGCATTATTTCTGGATTAAATTCCCTGCTAGGTGCAAGACAATCATAATCACCTTGTGTTACTTAACTCCCAGTTTGCCTACTTAAGAAGTGATTATTGAGTCTCATGCTGATGCTCAGTTCTTTTATGTTATGACTTGTTCTTGATAAAGCCAAACACGGCTACTTGCAGAAACACCACTGCTTCATAAAGACTGCAGAATTGAACCATATATGAACACAGGACTTTCTTCTTTTCAAACGATCAATCAAACAAAAAGTCAAACAGGAATAATCAGTTAAGAATTAGGTCCATAAAAAAAAAATCTTATAGTACGATCCCTAAGAAAGCGGCTCACTGTTCAGTTGAAACAGTAAATGTAGATGGGAACTTGTCTCACAACTAAATGCACTTGGATATAAATCCTCTGATAGCCATAAAATGAAGAGGTGAAAAGCAGACCAATACTGCTTAAAGACAACTTGGTAATGGCGTAAATGCCTTTCTCTTGCTACAATCTTCTCATACCCACGACACTATCTTGCCTCAAAAATCTGGCCTTAGCTGTCTTCTGGATGCTCATTTATAATAAAATCATGAGGAAAAAAAAAATGATTTGGGGGATAACCTATCGTGTCTTTGCTGTAAATTAGATCTCTTGGCAATTGAATTTTATCCTACTGCTGATTCATTATTAAATTCTGAGTCATATAACTTACCCATTATTTTCCCTTTATTCTTGGTAAAGCAATAAATTACAACAGGTCTTCTCTTGCCAGCTTCACCTTCAATGCTGTGACACTTGTACTGGGTCTTCCCTTGAGCAGATGAATGGGTCAGTGATTTCAGCCCTTTTCCAACTTCATTACAGTAGTAGAAATACCTTTTACTATTCTGTTTTGAAGACTAGCACAGGTCACAATCTAGCCTTTAATAAAGAGGCCATATATATTAAATCACCACTTGCAGAATAGCAGAAATAATTTTTCTGTATTTATAAATATAACTACCGTTTAAATACATCCCATTTCCTTTCAAACACTCTCACTAATATTTAATGGAGATTATCATTGTTCAGATATAAATTATTAATTTGGTTTGGGTTTTTTACATAGGAAGGACACATTTTGTATGCACATTCACTACAGCATAAAATGAAACATTTACATTTCTTTTGCAAGTTTAATATGCAATGTAAGTTAAGCTATCACCTAAATTATCTCTATTATCCTACAATATGACTTAAGGACTCTGAATATTCATCAGTATTGGCAAATTTTAGGCCAGGAGTTAACCCATTAAGAGACTAAGCCTACTAAACATAATGGTGCTGAGTACAGTATTTTATTATAGAACTTGTTTTCTGGACTCCAAATGTTCTGTAGAGTTTCAAGATGGCAATGGATAATAGTATTCCAGGGACTATACATACCTTGTGCCTGGTGGGATAACGATCAAGTCAGGATTCCTGTATAATATATATAATCTAGATTTAGTGTTCTGCAGTACTTCAAAGCCCAAATGACGCAAATAAGCGAACAGACTGCTGAATGCATTGCAAACACATTTGGTGTCTGCAAATGCGTTTACAATGTATTCAGCAGTATTCCTTTAGAAGAGACATGTAAACAAGCTGTCTGTAAGGATCAGTAAGACTAATTGTTCATGGCATAAAGGGTGAAAAGACATGCTCTACTTCTACAAAGGTTATCAGAAGTGTCCTGATTTCAGATGGGATAGAGTTAATTTTCTTCCTAGTAGCTGGTGCAGGGCTGTGTTTTGGCTTTAGTCTGAGAACAGTGTCAGTAATACAAGGACCTTTTAGCTGTTGCTCAGTAGCACTTACCCTGATAAAGGACTTTTCAGTCTCTCATGCTCTGCCATTGATGAGGTGCAAAAGAAGCCAGGAGAAAGCAAAGACAGGACCCCTGACCCAAACTAGCCAAAGGGGTATTTCAAACCACAGCTCGGCATGCCCAGTATATAAACTGGGGGGAGTTACCCAGAAGGGCCCGATCACTGCTTGGGTTGGGCTGGGTATCAGTCAGTGGGTGGTGAGCAATTGCGTTATGCGTGACCTTTTTTTTTGTGCTTTTTGTATGTTTGGTTGGTTTGTACTCTTCTCTCTTTACCAGTTATTATTGTTGTTGCTGTTTTTGTTATTAGTCACATTTCAATTATTAAACTGTTCTTATCTCAAACCAATGGATTTTACCTTTTTCCAATTCTCATCCGCATCCCAGTGAGGGGTAGTGAGGACTGAGATGCTGTGTAGTATTTAACTGCCAGCTGGGGTTAAACCACAATAGAAAGCAATGAAATTAACATGAAATTAACATACAGTGATTATCTTGGGTCAGATAATCCAGTAACTATGGAGCAAAGTGCATGCCCTAATAGTAGCCTAAAGGAGCTGCAATAACAGGTAACACTACAAGTAGCCATGCAACTAGAAAGTGACCTTAGTATCCAAAGGAAGGAGTATCTTCCTTTGGAAGTCATCTCTTACTTGGTTTGTGGCTTCAGGAAAATGCTACCTTGTCAATTCTGTATGTATTGGATATCATAGGCAGACACCTACACACACTGTTTGAAACAGGTAGAACTAGAAAAGTTTATCAACAACCTGGATGCAACAGTTCCTTCTCATGAGATAATAAAGCAGACTACGTCAAGAGAATGGAAGAATTGAATTGCATCTCAATTCAGTATCTGGAAACTGCAGTTCTACAGTTTAGCATACCTAGGACAGGAATGGTGGTAAAGATTAAGAGGGAAATATTGATTGAAATCAAACATAACGTTAAATTGCAATTAAGTTCTACGTGTTGTAGTGAAGAAAGCAATGGGAAACCAATAAACCTGTTTAACACTGTCAGATGCTTTATTGTGCATGCAGTCATAAGGATATAAGCATAGCAAGGACTTTATCTGGAGATCATATCTTCCACTAGAGCTTTCCTTCTAGTATTAGTATATCTAGAAAAATTAGATTATATTTTCTGGACTCAAAGGTCCTCCTTCAGGGGTGAACTGATCACCTTCAAAGCTAGAAGCAGCTCACTGAGTACTGTTATCTGTGCACTCCCTGTTTGCATTGCTGTCTACTAGTTTCTTGTAGTTCATGATACAGTTAAAGCTGAGCTGACGGCATGATCTTCATGTCAACCACTGTGCAATAGCCTCGTTGCATAAATGCTGAGACACTTTGAAATTTACGTCTCAATGAAACCTTGGAAGTTGGCTAATTTTACCTTATGTGTATCAGAGAGCAGCTGAGTCTAGAGTAGGGTTGAATTCCTATTTAAATGATCCTGCATCTATGCCTAGGTTTCTTATACAAGATTCCCAGTCTTCCAAAGTAATTATTCTCAGTATGGTAGAACCTGAATTCAGACAAATACTGCAAGTCTGATAGTGTATTTTGGCAGCTGTTATTTCAGGTATAACTACAATATAAAGCACAATCAAAATTCTGTCTCTCCGTATGTCTTGTGTGTCTCACAGCCCTAACTGACCCTGCTTGGGCAAGGCAGCTGGACTATATGAACCCAAGAGGTCCTTGCCAACCTCAACCACTCTGTGATTCCATGTTTGCACTCATGTGAATCAGATATACTCAGATTCCTGTAATGCACTAGCACTTCTGATGAAGCTGTCTTATCCTGGCAAGCTCATCCTATGTGCAAAATCCATCTTAATGAATTAAAGTCTTGTTTGAAATATTAGAAGAAAAATCTAGAAGACTTTGATTTGCAAAATAAAGAGACCTGTTTTACAGATTTCAGTGAGTAGATACAATATTCTAATTAACAGACATCTGTTTAGATTCTTAGGGTTTTAGTGTCATAATTAAATGGTTAGTTAATATTTCAGGTTACATGAATGCAAAATTCTCAGAGCTTGAAAAAACTTCTTCAAATAAGCACATCAACCATGTATTTCAAGAGTACTGTATATTTATCTACAGATAAAAGGTTTCTTTCCCTGAGCAAGGCAGGCTTGACAGATTTTGAAGTACATGTGCCGAACCCGGAGCAATTACTGTAATATTTCACAACTAACCATTTTGCAGTTGTGACAGGTAATGTTTCCTTTGCCAGCAAGGCACTGAGTGTATAACTGGAAATGGCTGTTGGGTTTAATGACACGATTTAGCTGTGCTAAATGGTAAAACAGGGCAAATGGTAAATCAGAAGTTTCAAGTTTAAAGTTCACCATTATAAAGCATGGCAAATGTGAAATTAATAAAACAAAAAGCCAGCAACAATTACACTGACACACAACTTCAGACATTTGTAAGGTATATTACAGCATTAGCAATTCTTAGATGCTTAATCATTGACAATAACTACTTGGCAAAATAATAAAGAATACTTAATAATTTCTTACTGTTAAAAGGTGCCAAATTAGGTATTTTGTTAGTTTCTGCATCCATAATACTGTATAAATTAATCTTAAAATTCATTAATGTGCTGTTCAAACAAGTGCTTTTAATAATTAAATACATCTTGTTTCATAGTCTTGGCAAGTCTTGTAGAGCTTCAGTGAAAGACAGCAACACAATACATAACAAAAATAAACTATAACTCTGTACCAAATACTCTTAGTAAGATTTGTTTGTAATTGATTTTAAGTAGCTGTGGTCTTACACAGAATCTCAATGATTTGGGATAATTCTTAGCCTTCCCATCAGCTAATGACAGCTGAGATTATAACAAGAATTACACACAAGCACTCACAAAATTTAAAGCCAGAAGTAATTCAATATACAAAAATGTATTATACTGAAATACAGTTAAACACATACCACTGATTATTCCAAATGACACAGAAGTTTTGAGCAGTTCTACTTGGTCATCTTAGTTTGCCCTTCTATTTACTTTTTTTTTTTTTTTTTTTGAGTTGATAGTGGTATTTTGACATTACAAGGAAATACAATGCAAGTCAATGATAGATGAGTTTCATCTGGGTCACAAAAGGTCCTCCAGAGGCAGCTAGAGGATTTTTGAAACCTACTACCTCAGCAATATGACATGGTACTGTAGTTCAGGATGCAAGCTAATTTAAAAGTATCATAATCTGATGCTGTATTAATGAAGGTGGACAGTGGGTGGAAAGAATAAGCATAATACTTAGCTTCCATTGGACTGAACTGCATCAGATATTTTTACTGTGTATGGGCCAACATCCTTTAAAGAATGAACAATTTTGAACAGTACCTGAAATGGAAGACTAAACTTAATCTCTGATTATTTTCTATTCGGTGTAAACTATTCATTTTCTATTCAGCATAAGCAGTACTTACCTCCCCTGAATCTTCTCTTTATGTAGTAGGCAGCAGATGCTTGGACTTCAGAGCTTGTTTTGAAATTCTTTTTTTTTCCTCTGCTTGCTTGTATCCATATCCATATTCTTATGTCCATAATACAAATGTTTGATTCAAGTTGATTTCATACCCTTGGAAAACCAGAATTTTATTTATACTCTTTATGTTTCTCCAGGATATAGAATTTTAAATTTTTTAAAGTGTTTGCAAAACCCTGTTTATTATTGTGAACTCTCTAAACCGAATAGACAGAGAAATGGTAATATCACAAGAATGAAAAAAAAATAAATTAACATGCTAGCAAGGTTTTAGTTTGCCTTTTCTATTTCTATTAATCATCTAACATTATTAGCTGCTGAATATTTTGTATAAATAAAACGTGGATTCAACTGCCTGACAAGTTACTATTTACTCAGACGATTTTTTAATAGTCTTAATGGAAGCTCCATAACTGAGTGTGTACACATGGTTATGGAAATTAAACCACTTTATATTATAAGATCTAGATAATAACAAACTCTAGAGTATGCCCTCTCATTTCCCAAAAATCATTGCAAGGTCTGAGGAATTCTTTATAAAGAATGAAGACTGCTTTAAACCATCCTCATACCTCCCAGAAGTCTTCTAAAAAAACCCGAGGGGAAAAGATTGGCTCTAAAGACTGGGTTTGTCGGGCTGGGGCGGGAAGCAAGGCTGGAGGC